>NC_057794.1:472750674-472927091 GCF_018294505.1 Triticum aestivum
CTAAGCTATGCGGGCGGCGAGGGTGTCCCGGCGCTCAGCACGGGCTCGGCGAGCGTCAGCCAGGGATGTGAAGAAAGGCTTCAGCGCACCCCTACCTGGCGCGCCAAATTTCAGATTACGGGTTCCGGCAAACCCTTGAGGTTTGAACTCTGTGGTGCGCACGAAGATCTCTCCCTAGCTCGCTCTCACAACGATCTCAAGGCCTAGCTTGCTAAACCCAAGGAACAAGATACACGAGGGTTTATACAGGTTCGGGCCATCGTTGTGGTGTAATACACTATTCCAGTGTGGTGTGGTGGATTGCCTCGTGGGCTGAGGATGAACTAGTACAGTGGATGAACATGCTCCTTAGTAGATGTGTTCTTGTGCTCGATTAGCTGGTGAGATGGCCTTGGTGGAGTGGATCCAATCCAAGATGAGCCGATCCTTGACTACGGTGGTGGCTAGTCCTATTTATAGAGGCCCTGGTCCTTTGCCCAAATGTTTAGGCGGGAAGGGATCCCACAACGGCCAATTTCCAAGGGAGACAACTAGTACAAGTTATCCTAACAAAAGGTGGTCTTCGCCTACCAAAGGCTCTGATGATGACGCCGTCGTGGGCTCCGCAGTGACCTCCATCCTGCCATCCTGCTGGTCTTCGTCTTGTTGCACCGATATGGAAACTTTTGCCTGATGCCTCAGGACACCTCGCCTGCGCTTGCCCCTTTAGCACCAAAGAGGAAATAGGTACTCATGGCCCGCTGGCACCCGCCTGGCCTTGGTCGTCATGGCTCACGTCACGCGGACCTCGCGAGGTGCCCCTTGCATAGATATCTCCGCTCCTTAGAAGCCAGCCTAGCGAGGCCGCCCCTGGGGAGGTCTTGGTGTCGTCCGCCTCGCGAGGCTTGGGGCCTCGCGAGGGTCTTGAGCGGTTGCTGATGAAGATGGGTCGTACCAGGCCGTTGGTGGAGCCATGCCCTGGGCCATAGGCAAACAAGTCTGGTACCTCTGTTCCCAGGACGCCGACAAAGGCAGTTGCGCAGATGTGATGGACCTCGACCGGGAGGTCTTGGTGGTTGAGGACAACAGCCCTCCGCGGACCGATGAGGTCGAGCAGGCGGTGGCCGAGGGAGGCGGCGACGACACCATCTTGGAGGAGGCGTCGCGGACGGCGCCAGAGGGAGCGCCTCGAGCGCCGATGGGCGGGACGCCGCCGGTGGTGTCGCCGCAAGCTACTCCGGCCATGGTGCTGGAGAGGGTGCCGGAGAGGGCATCGGAGAAGGTGTCGAAGAAGGCACCAACCATGGAGGAGGCAGTCAACGAAGAGTACGCCCTGGTGCCCAGGCCAGGGGGGCGATGAACCGTTGGGTCGCAGCCGGCTCGAGCCGGGGTAAGCGAGATCTTCTTCGGGCCATTGACCCAGGAGGAGGCGGCAATGGCCGCCATGAGCCGGTGCCTTTGAGGGTGGACGGACATGATCCAGGTCTTCGCCCAGGACAAGGTGGAGCAGACGCGGGAGCTGGAGCAGGCCGTGTTCGTAAGTTCTCCCTTGTCTTCTATTTTCTCTTTTTTCTGCTTCTTTTAGTGGTGGCGTGTTAGCGCACCCACTGGGTGTAGCCCCTGAGATTCAGGCCAACTACATAGTAGTTGGGTCGAATCTTAAAACCGCTCGTCGGATTTCGGGTTCCGGAAGACCCTTGAGGTTCGAACACTGGGGTGCGTGCGGAGATTTCGCCTCCTACCTACCTGCTCCCCTCCGCCTCGCTAAGATCTAAGCTATGGAAAGAACAACACAAGAGACACAGGGTTTATACTGGTTCGGGCCACCGTTGCGGTGTAATACCCTGCTCCAGTGTGTGGCGTGGTGGATTGCCTCTTGTGCTGATGATGATGAACAATACAAGGAAGAACAGCCTCGCGAGGGTCTGCTCTTGGCTGGGGCGATGAACTGCTAGCAGGAGTTCAGTCACCCTTCTCTCTCTCTCTCTCTGCTCTTGTTCTTCTCCCTCTGATTCTCGATTCCCTCTGATTCTCGATTCCCTCTCCCCTGGGGGCGGCTAGTCCTATTTATAGAGGCCCTGGTCCTCTTCCCAAATATCGAGCGGGAAGGGAGCCAACAATGGCGGGCTAATTTGAAGGGGGACAGCTAGTACTAGCTATCCTGACAAAAGTAGTCTTCGCCTACACAAAGCTCTGGTGGTGACGTCGTCTTGGGCTCCACAATGACCTCCATCTTGCAGTCCTCCTGGTCTTGGTCTTGTTGCACCGAAATGGCAACCATTGCCTGATGCCTCGGTACTCCGCGGCTGCGCTTGCCCCCTTTGCACCAAAGAGGAAAGGAGGACAATGCGCGGGCTGGCACCCGCCTGGCGCCCTTGGTCGTCATGGCTTGCGTCACGGGCACCTCGTGAGGTACCCCGCCTTGATCTCTCCGCCTCCTCGCGAGCCAGCCTGATGAGGCCATGCCTGAGGAAGCTCCGCGTCATTCGCCCCGCGAGGCTTGGCCCCTCGCGAGAGTCTTGGGTCTGTGTTGGTGAAGATGGGCCATGCTGGGCCCCCCTTTGAGCCACGCTGCAGGCCGCAGGCAGGCAAGTTTGGGGACCCCCATTCCCAGAACACCGACAGTAGCCCCTGGGCCCAAGGCGCGCCTGGACTTGGCCATGCAGGGAGGCGGAAGGGCGAGGGCGAAGCGCCGCGGGCCCTAACAGCCTGCGGCCTTGGGCTCCACGTGGCGGTTGATAGGATGTGGGCGTCTCCACTTCCCCATGGCGCCTCGGCAACTGCACGGATTGGACAAGTCCCTGCATGCAAAGCGGGTCATGATTACCTACGATCGTGGAGGTTGGCGGTTGGCCTTCGCCGGCTATAAGTACGGAACGGTGAGCGCGCTTCCAGTCCATCCCTTCTTGCTTCTCCTTCTTCCCGATCCTTGCTCCGTCTTGTTGTGATGGCTCCGATCCGCCGGTTCTCGACGGCAGAGAAGGGAAAGGCTCCCCGAGAGGAACCAGACCCGCTCCCGCCGAAGAAACGGCTCGTCCTCCGTGGCCCGGACGAGGGGGCCCATCAGGTGGTGTCGAGGCCTTGGTGCGAGCGGGCACCGCCGGGGTTCCTGCTTTCCTTGTACGCCCACATTGAGGGCCCTGAGGGAGCTGATGCTGATCGCCATGGGCGGCCCCGCCGTCGGCGCCGACGGGTCACGAAGGTGCGGGTCGTCCCCCCTGGGGTCCACACCGAGGGCTCCTCCCGAGAGCTCGTGCTCCACGTCGCCATGCCTCCTCGGTCTTGGATTCGCCTTCCTCCCTTCTTCGCCTGCATCGTCCCGCAGGAAGAGCCCCCGGAGCTTTGGCTGCAGCACGCCGGCTATAGCACCCTCGCGACCGAGGCAGAGGTCGCGGTCATTGCCGCAGGCGAGGTCTTCATGACTCGAGGCTGGAGCAAAATCGCTCGGGTTTGCAGGATGGGAGGCGCCTTCGTGATCCACTTGGAGTACGACGGTGCTTCGGTGATGTTCTTCAAGGTGTTCGATGCAAACGGGCGCCGACTGGAGTGCTGCCCCGGGAGACGTGGCCGGGACCCTGCTGCGGCGAGGACTGGGCCCGCCGACCGCTCCCTTGGCGGCTCCTCAGGCGGTGGAGGCGTCGGAGGTTCCAGCGACTCCGGCAAGCTCTTCGCGACTCCGGAGACGAGCGATGACAGCTACGAGCCCCCGAGCCGGCACCGCTCCTGGAGCAGGGCGGGCTCGTTAGGCCGCCGCCGACTCTGATCTGGATGGGGTTGGCGCCGGTGCTTGACGGCCCATTGTTGATGTTGGCATCTTTTGCAGGGGTGCGTGTAGTTAGTGTCCCTTTAGGATCTGTTCCCTGCGAGGAATCAAAGACGCGTCCCGTGGGGGCTTGTAAGGTGCCTGTGATCCTGTTTTGTTAATATAACCCTTGGCGTAGAATTGTGCGAGTTGCTAATTCCGTCTTAGCTCATTTCTCCCTTTCGAACCTCACGAGGGATTGGTGCTCTGCGCCGACAGGTCCCAGTCCCAAGGCGGCTTCAGCCGTCGCTGGTATGCCAGGTCGCGATGTCGTGGTCAAGGCCAGGAGGTGAGCGACCCGGGGTCCGGTAAGAGCCCCTGAGTCGCGATGCTCAGGAGGTCCCCTTTGGCGCTCAAGCAGCCGTCGTTCGGCGATAAAGGAGAGCGGCGTCGCTAACACGGGATTGCATTAGGTGCGGGGATGGTGCCACGATAGCTGGCGCTTCCGTGTGGTGACTTATCTCGAGAATCAGGGGTCGCTCTCTGGTGTGTCACCGGGTCCGTGCATCGGCAGGCGCGAGGTTGCCCGGCGAGGTCCTCGCGTGTCCCTCCCCTCTCGCCTTTGCTCCCCTTTCTACTCTACGTCCTCGGGTCCCGGCCCTCGAGCGAGTCTCAGTCGTCCCTGGTATGCCAGGTCGCGATGCCGTGGACAAGGCCAGAGGGTGAGGGCTGGAGAGCCAGTAGGAGCCCTGAGTCGTGATGCTCGGGCACCCCCGCTTTAACGTGCAAGCGGTTCGCGCGGATGAGAGTGAAGGAGACACCGCAAGGGCCTCGCCTGACGCAACTCGTTCAGGAGATCCTGTAGACCCATCATAGAAAAAAAACGAGGGGTTGCCATGACAATTGACAGTCAGCCGTTGGTTGCTTCTGAGGGGTACGAGGCACTGAAGGCTTGATGAGGTGGCGCCGTGCAGGGCTGCCGCGGCCAGAGCTCAGCCATTCAGGTTTGTCGGCGTTGCAGGGACGGACCCATGCGCAAGCGTCGTGCCGTTTGAGAGCAGTTCCGTCAGTTGGCGTCAGTCGAGCGGGCAGCTAGGTCGGCATGGAGAAGAAGAGGTGTCGTGGACCGGCATCAAATAATCAAGCATGGTGGGCATAACGCATAACCGGAAATAAATGCAAATGAGATACATGCCGCTGGGTCTGGCCCGAGTGACTTGGGGATGATGCAGCCCGAGGGGCGCCCCCAACAAGGTAAGCTAACAACATGAAATAAAAGGGGTACATGCCGCAGGGACGGACCCACGCGGCCTGGGAATAATGCAGCCCTGGGGGGCGCTCCCAGCTGGAAGTGAAACTTGAAAGATGTCACCTAATGACGTTGAGGACGAAGGGGTGTTGGTGTAGCAGACTCGGTGGGCTGCAGAAGCTGATCCTCACGAGCCCCCAGGCCCGGGGGCCTCGGGAGGCTCTGGAGGTGCTGGCGGCTCCCCGCGGACCATCTCCATCTCCGCCAGGGCTGCGGAATGCCTAGCCTCTTGTGCCCCCATGATGCCCCTTATGAGGCGCTGGTACGTGGCAGCCACGTGCGGCAGGCCGTAAGGCATGCGAACGTAGCTGTGGGGTGGACCTCCGTAGTGCCCCACTCGCGAGGGCCAGAGGCGCTCCAGAGAGGCGACTCGGTTGAGCCCTGGTATGTCGATGCAGACGCGCAGCCCACCATCCTCGCCTGGATGGGGAGCCACTGCTAGTAGACGGCGGCCGCCTTTCATGACCCTTTACTCCTGTAGCTCCTGAATGGCCTTGCTGACGAACTCCTGAGGGTCTGGCTCTCCTTGCCTTACTCCTTCTTGAGGGAAACGTTCTTCGAAACACGCCTCTATGTGGTGCCCAAGCGCCTCCCTCGTGACCCTAGCCAGGTCGGCGGCCCTCCAGGGGAGAGCCCCCGAGCCCTGCCTGAGGAGGGCACTGGGCGCGCTTTCCTATGCAATGGAAGGAGGTTCCCCCTGGGCAGGCATGGGCCCAGAGGGGCCTGCCTCCTGAGGGTCCGGGCCGGACAGTGTCTTCTTCTTCTTGGGGGCAGTCTCGGGAAGCCTCCTGCTTCCGTGATCCGGGTCTTCCAGTGACGCGGCCTGACTCGTTCCAGGGAAAACACCGCGTCCTTCTCTTCACAGGGCACCGTGATGACTCCGCCACTTCCTGGCATCTTGAGGACGTTATAGCCGTGGTGAGTTACGGCCATGAACTTGGCCAGCGCTGGGTACCCAAGGATGGCGTTGTACGGCAGGCGAATGTGAGCGACGTCAAAGTCGATGAGCTCGGTGCGGTAGTTGTCGCGTGCCCCGAAGGTGACAGGGAGGCGGACCTGCCCAATCGGGACTGTGGAGCCGTCGGTGATTCCGGAGAAAGGCTTGGTTGGCTGAAGCTGGCTGTAGGGCACTTGCAGATTGTTGAATGTTTCCATGGACATGATGTTGAGCCCTTCCCCGCCATCGATGAGGGTCCTGGTGACCACCACATTGCTGATGATTGGGGAACAAAGCATTGGGAGGACTCCGGCTGTAGCCGCACACTTGAGCTGATCTGCTGAGCTGAACGTGATGGCGCACGCCGACCACCTGAGAGGGCGCGTGGCTTCAAGCCTGGGGAGGACTGCATTCACTTCGCGGGCGAACTGCTTGAAGATGCATTGAGAGGCTGGGGCCTGAGCCCCGCCCAGGAAGCAGGCGATCGCGCGCGGCTCCTGGAAGCCCCCAGCCCCCTCGTCTTGGTGGCGGTCCTCGTTTCTCCTTGGCTGCGGCGGCAGCGGGGGGAGGCCTGCGTTGCCTTGCGGGCTATCCTCGCGAGGCTGATCCCTCCAGTCTCCCTCGCGAGGCGGGTCTTGCCAGCAATCCTCGCGAGGTTGATCGCGCCAGCCTTGGCGCGGGCCATGGTCTTCCCAGCGTCCTGCGTTCCTTCCTCCTCCTCGACCGTAGCCCCGGTCACCGCGGTCGGGGCGACGGCCGATCCTTCCTTCCCGCACGGCTCGGAGCTCTTGACATTCATTGGTGTTGTGGGTGTGGAGGTCGTGATACACACAGTACCGGCTGCCCTTGGAAGGTTCGGGCTGATCTCTGCCCCGCTTGGTGTCTGGTTCTGCCGCGAGCACGGCAGCCCCCTTGCGCTTCACATCCTTGGCCTTGGGCTTCTTCTCTTCTGGGTCTGCGGCAGGCAGCTCGAGGAGGGAGAGATGCCCTTCCTCAGCCCTGGCGCACTTGGTTGCCAAGTTGAACAGCTCCAA
Organism: Triticum aestivum; assembly: GCF_018294505.1. Lineage (NCBI taxonomy): Eukaryota > Viridiplantae > Streptophyta > Magnoliopsida > Poales > Poaceae > Triticum > Triticum aestivum. The sequence continues at coordinate 472,757,676 of NC_057794.1, forward strand.
GGAAGTGCACAGGTCTTCATGCATCGCCAGCTCCTCCTTCATCTTGACATCGTGCACGCCGTCGGAGAAGGCTGAGATGATGGCCTCCTCAGTCACCTTGGGAATCTTGAGGCGTGCGTTGTTGAAGCGCTGGATGTACTTCTGCAGGGTCTCCCCGGGTTGTTGCTTGATGCGGCGCATGTCGCTCACGGCGGGTGGCTGGTCGCGAGTACCTTGGAAGTTGGCGATGAAGCGGGTGCGTATCTCGTCCCAGGAGGAGATCGTGCCTGGAGCCAGGTGCGGGCCCCGTCCTTGAGTGCCATGGAAAACCAGTTCGCCATGACCTTCTTGTCTCCGTTGGCAGCTTCGATGCCCAGCTCATAGAGCTGGAGGAACTCCGCAGGGTCAGCCGTGCCGTCGTAACGAGGAGGCAGGTCTGGCTTGAACTTGCCGGGCCACGCGACGCTGTGCAGCTCGGTGGTGAAGGCACGGTAGCCTGTTGTGGCCACGGGAGGCCTTAGGTGACGGAGAGCTTGGTCTTGCATGTCCCCACGCGCTGCAGCTGGGTCTTGACGTGCGGGAGCAGGAGCATGGCCGCGACGTGCTAGAGCAGGGAGCGCCCGGGCGGCTTCTTGCGGGCGAGGGACTTCCTGGCAGCTCTGCTCTTGTTGCGCTGGCACCTGACAGAGCGGGTTCCGCCCAGGGGCCACGTGCCTTGGAGCCATGGTGCCTTCTTGAGGAGGAGGCGGCCGGGGCGCCGCCGGAGCTTCGCCACCCGCGCGGGGCAGGGTGCGGTGCAGCAGAACGGACGGCGCAGGAGAGCCCCCTGCGGCACAAACGAGCTCGGCGACACGGTCGAGCCATTCTTCGTAGACGTCGTCGACGGGACGGTAGCGCAGGAGCTCGTTTGCCGCGATGAGCGCAGCTCGAGCCTCCATGGGTGCGCGGAGCGCGCGGGACGAAGAACCAATTGGGGTGAGCGAGGGAGTTGCGGTGCGGCCGTCTTGCCTCACAGACGGATGCTGAGACGATGCTTGCTGCTCGTCCCCCGCCGGGCCAGTGGCGGCATTGACGGCAGGTGACAGGGAACGACGAGGATGCCCGCCGACAGGAGCCGTCTGGGCGACGCGGGAAGCGAGAGCGGCCCGGCACTCGGCGCGGCCCCGACGAGCGTCAGACATGGGCGCGATGGTCGGAGGAGAACGGGGCGGTGGAAGATAAATTCCGGCGCACCCCTACCTGGCACACCAAATGTCGGATTTTGGGTTCCAGCAGACCCTTGAGGTTCGAACACTGGGGTGCGTGCGGAGATTTCGCCTCCTACCTACCCGCTCCCCTCCGCCTCGCTAAGATCTAAGCTATGGAAAGAACAACATGAGAGGCACAGGATTTATACTAGTTCGGGCCACCGTTGTGGTGTAATACCCTACTCTAGTGTCTGGCATGGTGGATAGCCTCTTGCGCTGATGATGATGAACAATACAAGGAAGAACAGCCTCGCGAGGGTCTGCTCTTGGCTGGGGCGATGAACTGCTGGGAGCAGTTCAGTCACCCTTCTCTCTCTCTCTCTGCTCTTGTTCTTCTCCCTCTGATTCTCGATTCCCTCTCCCCTGGGGGTGGCTAGTCCTATTTATAGAGGCCCTGGTCCTCTTCCCAAATATCGAGCGGGAAGGGAGCCAACAATGGCGGGCTAATTTGAAGGGGGACAGCTAGTACCAGCTATCCTGACAAAAGTAGTCTTCGCCTGCACAAAGCTCTGGTGGTGACGCCGTCTTGGGCTCCACAATGACCTCCGTCTTGCAGTCCTCCTGGTCTTGGTCTTGTTGCACCGAAATGGCAACCTTTGCCTGATGCCTCGGTACTCCGCGGCTGCGCTTGCCCCCTTTGCACCAAAGAGGAAAGGAGGACACTACGCGGGCTGGCACCCGCCTGGCGCCCTTGGTCGTCATGGCTTGCGTCACGGGCACCTCGTGAGGTACCCCGCCTTGATCTCTCCGCCTCCTCATGAGCCAGCCTGATGAGGCCGTGCCTGAGGAAGCTCCGCGTCATCCGGCCCGCGAGGGTCTTGGGTCTGTGTTGGTGAAGATGGGCCGTGCTGGGCCCCCCTTCGAGCCATGCCACAGGCCGCAGGCAGGCAAGTCTGGGGACCCCCGTTCCCAGAACGCCGACACCACTGTCTTGTGCTGATCGCTGCCCCTTGTAGAAACTGGACTCCTACCGGGTCGGTGTTTTCAACTAGCCCCTAGAGAAGCACCGGTAGCTCAAGGAGCAACTTGCCGCCAAGGAGGAGGCGCTCCGTGTCGCCATAGGTATCTTTTCTTGCATGCTCTTCTTAGTGGGGGCGCGCTAGCGCACCCACTCTATGTAGCCCCCGAGATTCGGGCAAACTACGTAGTAGTTGGGTCGAATCTTAAAGTAGTCCTTTGTTTCCGAGTCTTTGTCACGCGGCCTACTGCAGCTGAGGTGGCATATTGGAGAACCCTGCTTGTTCCGAGCCGGTTACTATTACGACCGGCTCATTGCTGGCATCGGCTGGCTTGGGGCCGAGGTGGTGAAGGACAAGGCGGAGGCGAGAGGAGCCCGGTAGGCGCTTGATGAAGCCGGCCGGCTACAGGAGCAGCTGGCGGGTAATAAGAGCCGGCTCGAGGCCGAGGTGGACCGCCTCAAGGCGGAGGCGGCCAAGGTCATGGAGGCGCAACGGGCCCTTGCCAAGGACGACCAGCAACGTGACAAGCTGGCCGATGACAAGGGCCAGCTCCAGGCCGAGGTGGAGGGCCTGAAGGCGCTGGGGACCGCGGCGGAGAAGGCCCTTCAGGCGGAGACCCGTCGCCGTGAGGAGTCCGAGAAGGCAACCGAGGACAAGGACACCGAACTAAAGGGGGACCTTGCCAAGGTCGTCGACTTGGAGAAGACGCTCCAAGAGCACGACCGCCCCATTGCCAGGGAGCGGCGTGGTACGTTTCTTGAAGCGCATCAGCTGGACGAATCCTTCGCCTGTAAGTGCTTTATTTGTGTTCTGCCGGGTCGGGAAGCCGTCTTGCTTTTACTTGGTTATTGATTTGTATTGCTCTTCTTTTTGGTAGGGCACTTCCTAGAGACGTGCAGGGTGGCAGAGGAGGCCGTCCGTTTCCAACACGATCTGCAGGGGGAACTGGGCTCCGGGACTGATCACTGGGTCGCCTGGACCTTCCTGAAGATCGTGACTGCAGCCGAGGCTTGCCTGCGAGTCTTGGGTGAGCAGATGGGGCGGCTCTCTAAGGCCAGCATGGCGATGATGGTGGCCCTCTGGCCCGGTGCCATTGAGCCGAATAGCTTTACACGGCTGGCGAGGCGGTTGGAGGCGGGTCCACGGCAGCTCCAGGTGTGGCGTGTCTCCGCCGCCCATGCCGGTGCCAAGATGGCGCTTAGTTCGTGATGTCTTGGCATACGGATCTGGCACTGGAGATGCTGATGGGCCAGCGAGCCGGCGTGGAGCACCAGCTGCAAGCGGAGGCTAGACGGATCGCCGCTCGGGCCAGCTATATTGTTGGGTTCGCCATCCATGACGAGTTACAGCAGGAGCGGACGGACGATGCTGGAGTCGTCCCTGCTGACGACTATGGCCTACTTCTGGATGGCCCAGAGGGGAGCTCCCAGGAGACGGGCGTATATGGCGATGGGGACGCCGAGGCGGGAGGCACCGGTGCCTCCGCGAACCCAGAGGCCACCGAGGTGGAGCCGGCGGCTGCGCGACCCGGCGCTGGAGATGCCTGAAGCTGAGGTTGTCCTGCCTTGTCTTAGTAGAAAATTCTCTTAGGTAGCAGGTCCACACGCCCACTGGGGTGTTTGGGTGTAACATAATGAACTCTGGCCTTGGGCCTCTTTAAATTTATGTTGTAAATATTTCGTGAATGTCTGCGCTTCTGCTTTTCGTCTTTTCAGCCATTTTCTTGCGACCTTCCCCTCTCGGGCCTCCCCCTGCGAGTCGAACGGCCGGGCTTCGGTCCGTGACAAGGAGTTCGACCTATGAGAGGGATGCGTGGTACTTAGGCTTTCAAAACGTTGAGCGCAAGAGAAACACCCACTGGGCCGGCTGGCGGGAATCTGGCAAAGCCGGTTGGTGAGCAGCCGGCCGTGCGGCAACTTAATGTGACGGGGCCGGGTTGGGCAATCCGACGGTCTCCCCTTAGTATTCGTCGTGTGCTGGCGCTTTAGCCCCTTTTTCTTGTCGGCCGACAGCCAAAGCCGGTTCTTGGCATAGGGCGTAGTAGGGGGCCGTGGTGACCCGAACACGCCAAGAGTTGCAAAGGAAGGTGGCGGGTGATGACCAAGCCGGCCAGCCCCCGAGCCCCCAGGTCGAGAGAGTCGAGCCGGTGGTGGCGGTTTTCAAGAGAAATTTTGCGCAAGTGTAGGAGACTCAATAATATTGGTCGGAAAGGGCAGCCCCCGAGCGTCGTTCGGGGACTCCATAGTTTTCATACGATTACAAAAGGCAGTGATACATACGTGCAGATGGCTAACTGTAAAACTAGCGGAGGAGCTCTACATTCCACGGCTGGTTGTTTCTTCGCCGGCAGTGTCTCTCTTGCGCTTGTTTGACTTGCGGGCGTCGATGAGGTAGTAGGCGTTGCGTTGCACAAGGCTGCTGACGATGAAAGGGCCTTCCCATGGGGAGGAGAGCTTGTGCTGGTTGGCTTGCTGCTAGACGAGTCAGAGGACGAGGTCTCCCTCGCGGAATGCGAGGGGCTTGATCTTCTTGCTGTGGTAGTGCCTCAGGCCTTGCTGGTAGATGGTTGACCAGCTGAGCGCCAAGAGGCGTGCTTTAATACGTCTTCAACGTATCTATAATTTTTTATTGCTCCATGCTATATTATCTACTGTTTTGGACATTATTGGGCTTTATTATCCACTTTTATATTATTTTTGGGACTAACCTATTAATCGGAGGCCTAGCCCAGAATTGTTGTTTTTTTGCCTATTTTAGGGTTTCGAAGAAAGGGAATATCAAACGGAGTCCAAACGGAATGAAACCTTCGGGAACGTGATTTTCTCAACGAACAAGACCCAGGAGACTTGGACCCTATGTCAAGACACAAAAGAGGAGGCCACGAGGTAGGGGGGCGCGCCTACCCCCCCAGGCGAGCCATCCACCCTTGTGGGCCCCTTGTTGCTCCACCGACGTACTCCTTCCTCCTATATATACCTACGTAACCCCAAACGATCATATTCGGAGCCAAAACCCTAATTCCACCGCCGCAACTTTCTGTATCCATGAGATCCCATCTTGGGGCCTGTTCCAGAGCTCCGCCGGAGGGGGCATCGGTCACGGAGGGTTTCTACATCAACACCATAGCCTCTCCGATGAAGTGTGAGTAGTTTACCTCAGACCTACGGGTCCATAGTTATTATCTAGATGGCTTATTCTCTCTTTTTGGATCTCAATACAATGTTCTCCCCCTCTCTTTTGGAGATCTATTCAATGTAATCTTCTTTTTGCGGTGTATTTGTTGAGACCGATGAATTGTAGGTTTATGATCAAGTCTATCTATGAATAATATTTGAATCTTCTCTTAATTCTTTTATGTATGATTGGTTATCTTTGCAAGTCTCTTCAAATTATCAGTTTGGTTTGGCCTACTAGATTGATCTTTCTTGCAATGGGAGAAGTGCTTAGCTTTGGGTTCAATCTTACGGTGTCCTTTCCCAGTGACAGTAGGGGCAGCAAGGCACGTATTGTATCGTTGCCATCGAGGATAACAAGATGGGGTTTTCATCATATTGCATGAGTTTATCCCTCTACATCATGTCATCTTGCTTAAGGCGTTACTTTGTTTTCATTAACTTAATACTCTAGATGCATGCTGGATAGCGATCGATGAGTGGAGTAATTGTAGTAGATGCAGGCAGGAGTCGGTCTACTTGTCTCGGACGTGATGCCTATGTACATGATCATACCTAGATATTCTCATAACTACGCTCAATTCTGTCAATTGCTCAACAGTAGTTCGTTCACCCACTGTAGAATACTTATGCTCTTGGGAGAAGCCACTAGTGAAACCTAAGGCCCCGGGGTCTATCTTCATCATATTAATCTTCCATTACTTAGTTATTTCTTTTGCTTTCTACTTTGCTTTTATTTTGCTTTGCATCTTTATCATAAAATACCAAAAAATATTATCTTATCAGATCTCACTCTCGTAAGTGGCCGTGTACGGATTGACAACCCCTTATCGCGTTGGTTGCGATGATTTATTTGTTTGGTGCAGGTACGAGGGACTCGCGCGTAGCCTCCTACTAGATTGATACCTTGGTTCTCAAAAACTGAGGGAAATACTTACGCTACTTTGCTGCATTATCCCTTCCTCTTCAGGGAAAACCAACGCAGTGCTCAAGAGGTAGCAAGAAGGATTTCTGGCGCCGTTGTTGGGGAGTCTACGCAAAAGTCAATATACCAAGTACGCATCACAATCGCTATCTCCCGCATTACATTATTTGCCATTTGCCTCTCGTTCTCGATCCTCCCTTTCTTTCTCTATTTGCCTCTTTTTACCCTTTGCACCTTCTGCCGTTATGTCTGAAATTGGGGAAATTATTGTCGATATGGACAATAATAATATCATGAAAAATTATGATGCTCCTACTAAAGAACCACCCATCTTACATACAAAAATAAATCCGTGTTAGTAGTGGTAATATTATTGGAAAAGGAGTTATTCAAGATTTCTTTACTTGTGACGGTGCTTTACATTCTATGGGTAGTTCTATCCTTCATAGAACTAGTAGTCTTGCGGACGCTATTGCCATGCTTGTAGTTGAACTTGAAAGACAATCCATGCACATGCACCCTTGCATACAAAGGATTTTCCTAGAATTTTCTAATATTGAGCATTCTTCAGTTAAGTGTGCCGCTACTATCTTTTTGGCTCATGAGTTTATATTCATAATAAAAGAGGCCAAATAAATCTTTGCGCATTATAGGCTGGACGCTTGTCGTCCTCCCATAGAGGCCATCCTCTTTGATCAAGAAGAAATAATGCGTTTTCAATCTCTAGACTATGTTGCTTTCAATGAAAATCTTAGAAAAAGGGTTCCTACCAATGTTTTAGTTGATAGAATTTTTGAACTTAATCATGATTTGGTTATTCGAAATAGTGAACTAGGATATTCTCTTGAATATAGGCTCACAAAGTTCTGTCAAAAGAATGCTTATAATGATGAATTGGTTGTGCAATACGAAGGACCAAAGGAGGAACCTATACCTCCCAAGGCTGATCTTGGGGACTTCTGCCCCACTAAATTTAGTCCTTTTGATTACTTTTTCTTGCCTCAAAGAAAACTTGCTGCCGAACATAGAGAATATGAGATGAGTTTTAATGATCTATCTTACTATTATGGCAATACCTAGATCTATCCTTGCTTTTTATGCCTAGCTAGGGGCGTTAAACGATAGCGCTTGTTGGGAGGCAACCCAATTTTTTTTATTCCTTGCTTTTTGCTCCTGTTTAGTAATAAATAATTTATCTAGCCTCTGTTTTGGTTGTGTTGTTTGCGTTTGATTAGTGTTTGTGCCAAGTAGAACCGTTGGGAAGACTTGGGGAAAGTCTTGTTAATCTTGCTGTAAAAATAGAAACTTTAGCGCTCACGAGAACTGCCGCCATTTTTATTTGGAAAGTGCTATTTAGTTAATTCTTTTTAAGATGATTAATAGATAAATTCCTCATGTCCATCAATTTATTTTATAATTTTTGGGGTTCCAGATCTTGCGCTAGCTATAGATTACTACAAACTGTTCTGTTTTTGACAGATTCTGTTTTTCGTGTGTTGTTTGCTTATTTTGAGGAATCTATGACTAGTAAAATAGTTTATAAACCATAGATAAGTTGGAATACAGTAGGTTTAACACCAATATAAATAAATAATGAGTTCATTACAGTACCTTGAAGTGGTCTTTTGTTTTCTTTCGCTAATGGAGCTCATGAGATTTTCTACTTTAAGTTTTGTGTTGTGAAGTTTTCAAGTTTTGGGTAAAGATTTGATGGATTATGGAACAAGGAGTGGAAAGAGCCTAAGCTTGGGGATACCCATGGCACCCCCAAGATAATCTAAGGACACCTAAAAGCCAAAGCTTGGGGATGCCCCGGAAGGCATCCCCTCTTTTCTTCTACTTCTATCGGTAACTTTACTTGGAGCTATATTTTTATTCACCACATGATATGTGTTTTTCTTGGAGCGTCTTGTATTATTTGAGTATTTATTTTTTATTTTACCACAATCATCCTTGTTGTACACACCTTTTGAGAGATCCATACATGGTTTGGAATTTGTTAGAATACTCTATGTGCTTCACTTGTATCATTTGAGTTATATAATTTTGCTCTAGTACTTCACTTATATCTTTTAGAGCACGGTGGTGGATTTGTTTTATATAAAATATTGATCTCTCATGCTTCACTTAGATTATTTTGAGAGTCTTAAATATCATGGTAATTTGCTTAAATAATCCTAATATGCTTGGTATTCAAGAATAGTAAAAACTTTCTTATGAGTGTGTTGAATGCTATGAGAAGTTTATGCTTGATAATTGTTTTGAGATATGAAGATGGTGATATTAAAGTTATGCTAGTTGAGTAGTTGTGAATTTGAGAAATACTTGTGTTAAAGTTCGTGATTCCCGTAGCATGCACGTATGGTGAACCGTTATGTGATGAAATCGGAGCATGATTTATTTTTTGATTGTCTTCCTTATGAGTGGCGGTCGGGGACGAGCGATGGTCTTTTCCTACCAATCTATCCCCCTAGGAGCATGTGTGTAATACTTTGCTTTGATAACTTGTAGATTTTTGCAATAAGTATATGAGTTCTTTATGACTAATGTTGAGTCCATGGATTATACACACTTTTCTCACCCTTCCACCTTTGCTAGCCTCTCTAATACCGCGCACCTTTCGCCGGTATCATACACCCACCATATACCTTCCTCAAAACAGCCACCATACCTACCTATTATGGCATTTCCATAGCCATTCCAAGATATATTGCCATGCAACTTCCCACTGTACCGTTTATTATGACACACTCCATCATTGTCATATTGCTTAGCATGATCATGTAGTTGAAATCATATTTGTGGCAAAGCCACCATTCACAATTCTTTCATACGTGTCACTCTTGATTCATTGCATATCCCGGTACACCGCTGGAGGCATTCATAAGAGTCATATTTTGTTCTAAGTATCGAGTTATAATTGTTGAGTTGTAAGAAAAATAAAAGTGTGATGATCATCGCATTGTCCCAGTGAGAAAAGGATGATGGAGACTATGATTCCCGCACAAGTCGGGATGAGACTCCAGACGAAAAATAAAAAAAGGAGAAAAGAGGCCATAAAAAAGAGAAAAGGCATGAGGGAGTCCTGGATTAGGGGGTCTCCGGACAGCCGGACTATATTCTTTGGCCGAACTGTTGGACTATGAAGATACAAGATTGAAGACTTCGTCTCGTGTCCGGATGGGACTCTAGTTGGCGTGGAAGGCAAGCTAGGCAGTACAGATATGGATATCTCCTCCTTTGTAACCTACCTTGTGTAACCCTAACCCTCTCCGGTGTCTATATAAACCGTAGGGTTTTAGTCCATAGGACATAACAAAAAACATACAATCATACCATAGGCTAGCTTCTAGGGTTTACCCTCTCTGCTCTCGTGGTGGATCTACTCTTGTACTACCCATATCATCAATATTAATCAAGAAGGACATAGGGTTTTACCTCCATCAAGAGGGCCCGAACCTAGGGAAAAATTCGTGTCCCCTACCATCCTCCTAGACGCACAGTTCGGGACCCCCTACCCGAGATCCGCCAGTTTTGACACCGACATTGGTGCTTTCATTGAGAGTTCCTCTGTGTCGTCGCCGTTAGGCTTGATGGCTCCTTCTATCATTGTTAGCGATGCAGTCTAGGGTGAGACTTTTCTCCCCAGACAGATTTTTGTATTCGGCGGCTTTGCACTGTGGGACAATTCGCTTGGCCATCTAGAGCAGATTGAAAGCTACGCCCCTGGCCATCAGGTCAGGATTGGAAGCTTAAGCTACATGGCCGATATCCGCGGAGACTTGATCTTCGACGGATTCGAGCCTCTGCCTTGTGTGTCACACGGTCATGATGAGTATGATTTAGCTCTACCATCCGACAGTGTTCAGGAGATCGCACCTGCAGCCGCTCCGACCCTCAATTCGAAGCCAGTTGCGTCATCCATGGACGAGTGGATGGACCCCGCCATGGAGGCCTTACCCTCATCGACGATCGAGCCGAACATCGACCTTACTCTGCGCAGGAGCCGTGTTGACAAATTGCCGGATCTCTCTCCGGCCACGGACTCCGAACCGCCTGCGCCTGTTCCTAGCGAATCTGATTGGGCTCCGATCATGGAGTTTACCTCCGCAGATATTTTTCAGCACTCGCCCTTTGGCGACATACTGAACTCGTTAAGGTCTCTCTCCTTGTCAGGAGGATCCTGGCCGAACTATGTGCGGCAGGATTGGGATGCGGACAACAAAGAAATTCGCGGCCCGCCCAGCACCCACTTAGTAGCCACTGTCAATGACTTAACCGACATGCTTGACTTTGACTCCAAAGACATCGACGGTATGGACGATGATGCGGGAGACGAAGATGAACCACTGCCCATAGGGCACTGGACAACCACCTCATCATATGATATATACATGGTGGACACACCCAAAGAAGGCAATGGCGACGAGACAGCGGCGGATGACCCCTCCAAGAAGCAACCCAAGCACCGATGTCAGCGGTGCCGCTCTAAGTCTCACCAAAGCAAAAGTGGTGATACCGGCACAGGAGATAATAACACTCTGGATAGTGCCGAAGATAACAACAATCCCCTCCAGCAAGATTTAGAGCAGGAGGATGGAGGAGTCGGCCCTCCTGAGAGAGCGGCAGATGGAGAAGCGGAGGATGATAATTACATGCCCCCCTCCGAAGACGAGGCAAGCCTCGGCGATGACGAATTCGCCGTGCCAGAGGATCCCGTCGAACAAGAGCGCTTCAAGCGCCGGCTTATAGCCACGGCGAATAGCCTTAAGAAAAAGCAACAGCAGCTTCAAGCTGATCAAGATCTGCTAGCTGACAGATGGACTGAAGTCCTCGCGGCCGAGGAACATAAACCCGAGCGCCCCTCCAAGAGTTACCCAAAATGCAGGTTGCTACCCCGACTGGAGGAAGAAGCGTATGACGCGGCTGATCGGCCACCTCGTGGCCGCGATAGAGAGGCATTCCAGCCAAAAACTCAGCCTGCACCCCGACGCCATTCAAATAAAAAGGCATGGGGAAATACGCCAGACCTGCGAGACGTATTGGAGGACAAAGCAAAACATGCAGGATCGATCTACGGATTACGAGGGCGCGCCACTATGCGAGACGATAAACGTCACGCCGGATACAGTAAAAGTCAATCCGACCGGGCCGAACACAGCGAGCAAGACCCATTCGAGCTACGTCATGATATAGCCCAATACAGAGGCACTGCACACCCCCTATGCTTCACAGACAAAGTAATGGATCATCAAATCCCAGAGGGCTTCAAACCCGTAAATATTGAATCATACGACGGCACAACAGATCCTGCGGTATGGATCGAGGATTTCCTCCTCCACATCCACATGGCCCGTGGCGATGACTTACACGCCATCAAATACCTCCCACTAAAGCTCAAAGGACCAGCGCGGCATTGGCTTAACAGCTTGCCAGCAGAGTCCATTAGCTGTTGGGAAGATCTGGAAGCCGCATTCCTTGACAACTTTCAGGGCACTTATGTGCGACCACCAGACGCCGATGACTTGAGCCACATAATTTAGCAGCCAGAAGAATCGGCCAGGCAATTCTGGACACGGTTCCTAACAAAGAAAAATCAAATCATTGATTGTCCGGATGCAGAGGCCCTAGCAGCCTTCAAGCATAACATCCGCGACGAGTGGCCTGCCCGGCACCTTGGACAGGAAAAGCCAAAATCTATGGCAGCCCTCACGACACTCATGACCCACTTTTGTGCGGGAGAAGACAGCTGGCTGGCTCGCAGTAACAACATATCAAAACACCATGGTACTTCGGATACCAAGGACAGCAATAGCAGGTCACATCGCAACAAACATAAGCGCCGCATTAACAGCGATAATACTGAGGATACTGTAGTCAATGCCAGATTCAAAGGCTCTAAACCCGGTCAGCGGAAAAGGCCATTTAAAAGAAGCACTCCGGGCCCGTCCAGTTTGGACCGCATACTCGATCCCTCGTGTCAAATACATGGTACCCCTGACAAGCCAGCCAACCACACCAACAGGGAATGCTGGGTGTTCAAGCAGGCCGGCAAGTTAATTGCCGAAGATAAAGATAAGGGGTCACACAGCGATGATGAAGAGGAGCCCTGGCAGCCGAACACCGGAGGACAGAAGAGGTTCCCCCCACAAGTGCGGACGGTGAACATGATATATGAAACCCACATCCCCAAGAGGGAGCGAAAGCATGCGCTCAGGGACGTATATGCGTTGGAGCCAGTCGCCCCACAGTTCAACCCATGGTCCTCCTGCCCAATCACCTTTGATCGCAGGGACCACCCCACTAGTATCCGTCACGGCGGATTCGCCGCACTGGTCTTAGACCCAATCATTGACGGATTTCACCTCACTCGAGTAATTATGGATGGCGGCAGCAACCTGAACTTGCTTTACTAGGACACAGTGCACAAAATGGGTATAGACCCCTCAAGAATCAAACCCACAAAAAACGACCTTTAAAGGCGTCATTCCAGGTGTAGAGGCCCATTGCACAGGCTCAATTACATTGGAAGTGGTCTTCGAATCCCCGGATAACTTCTGAAGCGAAGAATTAATCCTCGATATAGTACCGTTCCACAGTGGCTATCATGCACTACTCGGGTGAACCGCATTTGCGAGATTCAATGTGGTACCGCATTATGCATACCTCAAGCTCAAGATGCCAGGACCCCGGGGGGTCATCACAGTTACCGGAAACATAGAGCGCTCTCTCCGCAAGGAGCACACTGCAGCCCTCGTAGCAGAAGCGCAAAGCAGCCTCTCAGGGCAATCCACCAGTTCGGCGTTTCAAGACCCGGACACCTTCAAGCGCGCTCAGAGTAATTGGCAACTAGACCGCCTGGCACGACCTGAGCTCACGTAGCAATGCGCCCCCCACCCCAGTCCCAGCCAAATGGCGAAATCCGTGCCACGCGTACATAATTACGCATTAAAAATACCATGTGCACAGGCGGGGAGGGGGGCACCACTACGACACGCCCCAATACGCGGCTTAAACCGCACTAGGGGCTTCCCGCTTTGTTAGTCTCTGGAAACCCTGTCCGGCAGCATGATCGCTGAACACATGATGCAGCAACCAAGGAGGCAGAAAGCTATGTCACACCACGGAACTCCCAGGTGGATTACGATAACGAGTGAAATATTTGCTTTAATACTATTCCTCAGCTTGCCCTTGGAAGGGACATAGTCCTACCTTTTGCTTATCGCACTATCTGTATCATTCCGCTTTAACACACCTTTTTGAATAAACAATGCATACCATTAAGACTATTATTGCATTCTTATTTTTTATATATATGTGTTCATTAATGACGCCTTGCAACCGTACACTTTGGTACGACCAATACACTAGGGGCTTACGTACCCCACAATATGGTGTGAGAAGTCTGAACACTTTCACAAGTGCGGCACCCCGAACTTATAGCATTATATGCATCAGCTCCGAATCATGTCTTTGGTCAAATGTTGGGTTTGCCCCGCTCCTATGTTTTGGTACCTTACGTTCTGCTCTATCGGCTAAGCTAGCACTAGTAGAACTACTGCGATTGTGCCCCGGTTCTGCTGGGCTAAGCACCTCAGTAGAGAAAGCTAAAACTGACTGTTATGATAAGGCAAGAGACTGGTCGCTGTTCGGCGAGGTTTCGAGTCCCTAAAGACTTATGCCGCTTAGAGCGAGGAGCCGGTCCTGTCCGTCTTAAAGGCGTGTATCATGCCCCGAATTCGTCCTTCCGAATACCAGGGGCTTCATCGATATTTAAAATTATAGAATTCTATGGCTAAGAGAGAGTGATAAAGCATTATTAGTCCGGTTGCCTTGTTTGCTGTGCTGAGCACCTCCCTCGAAGGACCCAAAAATGGGGACAAGAGTGCTCAGGTTTATCCCGAACACCCCAGCACTAGTGGCATGGCGGCAGAAGCCGAGGACTAGCCATCTCTCAGGTTGGATAAACAGCCAAACAGAAGGTAATATTTTAAATTCAAACAAGTTTTCATCACATACATGATCACACGAGCAAGTTTACTCAAATATTACATCCTTTGGACATTCGTCCGCTACAAGACGGGCACCCTTCAGGACACCCTCATAATAAATTTCGGGGGTGCGATGCTCCTTGCCCTGCGGCGGTCCTTCCTAGATCAGCTTCACGGCGTCTAGCTTGGCCCATTGCACCTTCACATGGGCGAAAGCCCGGCGTGCACCCTCGATGCAGACAGACCGCTTGATGACTTCCAGCCGTGGGCAGGCATCCACAAGCCGCCTCACCAGGCCGAAGTAGCTATTCGGAAGGGCGTCGCCAGGACACAGCCGGACTATAAAGCCCTTCATGGCATGTTCGGTCACCTTGTGTAGCTCGACCAGCTGCTTTAGTTGGTCACTCATAGGCACCGGGTGTTTGGTCCCAGTATACTGAGACCAGAACAGCTTCTCCATTGAGCTTCCCTCCTCGGCCTGGTAAAACTATGCGGCATCCGACACGCTGCGGGGCAAATCTGTGAATGCTCCTGGAGAGCTCCGGATTCGGGTAAGTAATAGGTAATTTACTTTCACATGCTTCCTTTGCATATAGAATGCCTTACCCGCCACTATCTTCTTCATCGCGTCAATCTCCTGGAGAGCCTTTTTGCTTCGGCCTTGGCACTCTTTCCGCTCTCAAGGGCCGCGGCAAGCTCAGACTCTCGCGTCTTCAAGTCAAGCTGCAACGCCTCGTGCTTCGTCACGAGTGCCTGGAGCTCTTGCTGCACCTCGCCCACCTGAGCCTCTTGCCTTTCCCGCTCGATGCGCTCCTTGGCCGCTTTGTTTTTGGCCTCGGATAGCGCTTGCTTCAGGGTCGCCACCTCGGTCGTGGCCCCTGGCAAATTCAAGATGATCCTGTCATTTTGCAATCATGTCTTCTTTTATATATACATATCTATAGACAGGGTATTACTTACCATTGTTCTCCTCGAGCTTCCTCTTGGCAAGGCCGAGCTCTTTCTTGGACCCCTCGAGGTCCTACTTCAGTGTGGCAACCTCCGCAGTCAGTGCGGCTGAGGCCAGCAGCGAAGCCTGCATATGCATATTGACATACTTATATTAGACTCCTGTGATATTGTTTGATCCTCTGTTCGGCTTTTCTTCGTGAACACCGAACAGAGCATCAGGGGCTACTGTCTATGCGGTAATATTTTTCCTATATTTTAAACACTTACCTCAAAGCCTGTTAGAAGGCTGGCACAGGCTTCAGTCAATCCGCTCTTGGCGGACTGAACCTTCTGGACCACCACACTCATAATAGTGTGGTGCTCCTCGTCGATGGGAGCGCTGCGAAGCGCTCCCAGCAGATTGTCCAGCACCTCTGGATGGACAGAGGTCACCGGCACAGGCGTCTTGCCCCTCTTGGAAGGAGGCCGCCTGCCCAAATCCGGAACTGCTGGAGGTTCCGACGCGGTGTTCGGCTAAGGGCCAAACTCGGAGCCCTTAGGGGCCTTGTCCCCTCTGCTCCCGGAGTCCGGAAGGTCGCCTTGAGGCGCCTCCGGGACTGTCTCCTCTCGACCCGGTGCCTCTCGAGACAGCACCTCGGCATCGTCCGCAGGGCAAGGGGAGGTGGCGGTCGGAAGCGGATCGCTATCCATATCCGACGAGCCAAGGGAGCTGTCCGACGATACATCATGTACGAGAGACTCGCGCGTAGCCTCCTACTGGATTGATACCTTGGTTCTCAAAAATTGAGGGAAATACTTATGCTACTTTGCTGCATCATCCCTTCCTCTTTGGGGAAAACCAATGCAGTGCTCAAGAGCTAGCATGCTTCTTCGAGCAAGTCAACATCGTCTTCACGGGCTTCCTTGGCTTCGGCCTCAGTGTACATCGCGACGCGTGGCGAGTCGAACTCGACATCGATCGGGATGACGGCTTCGGCTCCGTAGATGAGGAAGAACGGGGTGAAACTGGTCGACTGGTTTGGCATTGTGCGGAGACTCTAGAGGACGGCCGGCAACTCATCGAGCCAACTGCTGTGTGAGCAGACGAGCGGCTCAACAAGTCGTGGCTTGATGCCGGATAGGATAAGGTCGTTGGCCCGCTCGACCTGGCTATTGGACTGCGGGTGTGCCATGGAAGCCCGGTCGAGGCAGATGCCAGAGGCGAAGCAGTATGGCGTGAGCACGGCTTTGGCGAAGGTTGTGCCATTGTCCGTGATGATGTTGTTTGGCGTGCCATAGTGCACCGTAATATTTTTGATGAACCAGACGGATGTTGGCCTGTCCAGCTTCTTTATCAGTCATGCTTCATCCACTTGGTGAACTTGTCCACCGCCACCAACAAATGCAGCCGCCTCGAGCGGTCTTGAAAGGCCCCACCATGTCAAGTCCCTAGACCGCGAAAGGCTAGGCGGTCGGGATGGTTCGGAGTGCTGAGGCCAGCTGGTGGCTGCGCTTGCTGAAGCACTAGCATCCCTCACACTTGAGGACAAGCGACTGAGCGTCTTGGAGGGCCGTGGGCGAGTAGAAACCATGGCGAAAAGCCTTGGACACCAGGGACCTCGAGGAGGCGTGGTGCCCGCACTCGCCCTGGTGTATGTTGAGGAGGATCTCAATGCCCTTATCTTGCTCGACAAAACGCTGAAAAACGCCGGTGGAGTTGTGCTTGACGAGCTCGTTGTTGATGATGTTGTAGGAAGTCGCCCGGCGCTGCACTTGTCGGGCCTCGGTCTCGTCCATGGGGAGAACCCCGTTCTCCAAAAACTCCGAGATGGGCAGGGCCCATGATGGGCCTGTCACTACGGTGAAGACGGCCACCATGGTGGGTTACGGATGGCAGCCCCGGGATGGGGACGGTGACGGCCGGGTCAAGGATGACGGCGGTCGGGTCGAGGATGGCGGCGGTCGGGTCGACGGCAAAAACCCACGAGTCAGGCTCAGCAGTCGCCGAGCCGGGTTCGGCAACCCCCGGGCCGGTTGGACAGTTCCCGGGCCGGGTTCGTCAGCCCTCGGGCCGGGTAAAGGCACGGCCGGGTTGTACGGAACAAAGATGGACACGGGGTCTGGAGATGGCTTGACGGACGGTTTATGCAGGTGCTCAAGGGAGACACCGGACGGGATGAACTGCCGGGATGAGGTGATCTTGACAAGCATGTCGGCGGCCTCGTTCTCTGGGCGCGGGACATGGAGGAACTAGCAGCCCTCGAAGAAGTCGGACAGCTTTTGCACGAGGAAGCAGTACCTTGCCATGTTGGAGTCGCGGGCGTCCCATTCTCCAGAGCACTGTTGTACCACCAAATCCGAGTCATTGTAACATAGGATACGCCGGATGCCGAGTTCCTAGGCAAGCTGGAGGCCATGCACAAGGGCTTCATATTCGGCGATGTTGTTGGAGGCGGCGAAGTGGATCTGGAGTGCGTATCGAAGCCGATCGCCCTTCGGGGAAGACAACATGATGCCGGTCCCCAGGCCGAGGCGCATCTTGGAGCCATCAAAGTGCATGCACTAGTGTGTTGAATACGGCGGCAGCGGCAGGTACTAGGTCCGAGTCCATTCGACGAGGAAGTCAGCCAGAGCTTGGGATTTGATCGTGGTGCGGGGTTTGTAGAGGATGGTGTGGCCGGCTAGCTCGAGCGCCCACTTGGCAACCCGGCCAGAGGTGTCCCGGCAACCGATGATCTCGCCGAGAGGGGCCGTGCTGACCATGGTAACAACATGCTCTTGGAAGTACTGCTTCAGCTTCTTGGCGGTAAAATAGATGCTATAACACATCTTCTGATAGTGCGGGTGGTTCTGCTTGGAGGTGGAGAGCACCTCGCTCAGGTAGTAGTCCGGGCGCTGGATGGCTTGGATCTTGCCCTTCTTTGGTCGCAATGTAGAGCAACAACGGCTCCTTCTCGGCCGGTACGGCTAGGACGGGTGCATTGGAGAGCATGCCTTGAGGTCCCGAAAAGCTTCGTCCGCCCGGTCGTTCCATTCGGACGGCGTCGTCTTCTTCATCAGCTGATACAGGGGCAAGGCCCTCTCGCACCGCCGGCTGAGTAACCGGCTGACCGAGGCCAGGCAGCCGGTGAACTTCTAGACATGTGCCCTTGATGGCCTTGATCTTCTCCAGGGTTGCCTCAATGCCGCGCTCCGAGACGAGGAAGCCAAGTAGCTTTCCGGCCGGGACGCCGAAGACGCATTTCTCCGGGTTGAGCTTGACTCGGTACTCGCACAGGTTAGCGAAGGTTTCCTTTAGGTCGTCAAGGAGCATGAGGTGCTGCTTGGTCTTCACCATGATGTCGTCCACGTAGATGTGGATGTTGCGGCCGAGTTGCCCCAATAGGCATTTCTGCATGCAGCACTGCAAGGTGGCATCGGTGTTCTTCAGGCCAAATGACATGATGATGTAGCAATACGCCCCAAAGGGCATGATGAATGAAGTCTTTAAGGCATCGGCGTCATCGATAGCGCGCGGGCCTAGCCGGCTGGTGACCACGCCACGGGGGTCCGGGTCGACCGAAGTCGAACGTCGGTCGGGTTGCAGGGGAGGATCACACCAGTGCCGGTCTTCTAGAGCCGGCTCATCGCCCAAGCCGCCGGTAGCCATCGGGGGGGGGGGGGGGTTACGCTGGGTCCGGGTGCGGCCTATGTACGCTTCACCGGGTGGCGAAGACGCAGTGTTCTGCTGATCCTCAGGACCATTGGTGCGGATGGAGCCGAATCCCGCCGGCTTGGCTACTTGGTAGAGGCGGTCTTGCTGCACATTGGCCGCGTCGAGGAGGTCGTTCACCCGCTTCAGGCAGTCCTTTAGCTCCTCGCCTGTGAGCTGATCCAGGCCGACTGTGGCTGCCTGGGCGACACGCATATTCTTCACGGTAGTCTTGTAGATAGGAGGGATTGCAACGAAGGCGCGGACGATGGCGTCGCCCCGGGCTCATGCGTTGGCGACCTGTCCTGGCTCGTTCGCAGCAGGCGTGAAGCTATAAGCGGCGTTGCGCTCTAGCTGAGCGGAGTCCGGGTGGTGTTGCATGGCAGCGAGCGTCTCGGTCAGGTGCAGCAGGCGCTGGCGGTCTTCCTTGAGACGAGTCCGGGCCTCGGTGATGTTGGAGGCGTCGACGTCGATGGTGATGGGAATGCAAAGGCTCTACATTGTGGCATGCAGTGGGTACAGCGGGCTGCCGCAATCCGCTACGGCCCTAGCTTCGACGGCCTTCCTCGCCGCGCTGGACGAAGAGGCACCGGTGTCGGCGACGAATACCTCCATGCAGAGGCCATCGCCCCGGCTGGAGCACCATCCCCGAGGGAGATGGGGCAGCCAGAGATGTCAAGTACCTCGCTGGGGTACTCGTCGACCGCGAGCGCATCGAAGATGCGCAGCGCGGCGAAGGAGGCGGCGAGCACGTCGATGACGTCATCCGCCAGCGTGACGGGTGTCGGTGTCAAAACCGGCGGATCTCAGGTAGGGGGTCCGGAACTGTGCGTCTAAAGTTGATGGTAACAGGAGACAGGGGACACGATGTTTACCCAGGTTCAGGCCCTCTCTATGGAGGTAATACCCTACGTCCTGCTTGATTGATATTGATGAATATGAGTATTACAAGAGTTGATCTACCTTGAGATTGTAATGGCTAAACCCTAGAGGTCTAGCTTCTATGGCTATGGTAATGAGTCTCTCTCCCTCTGGACTAAGCCCTCTGGTTTATATAAACACCAGGAGGATCTAGGGTTACATAAGGTCGGCTACAAAGAAAGGAATCTACATATTTGATCGCCAAGCTTGCCCTCCACGCCAAGGAGAGTCCCATCCGGACACGGGTGCAGTCTTCGGTCTTCATATCTTCACTACCCATCAGTCCGACCCATGGCTAACAGGCCAGACGCCCGAGGACCCCTTAGTCCAGGACTCCCTCAGTAGCCCCTGAACCTAGCTTCAATGACAAGGTATCCGGCGCATAGATCTGTCTTCGGCATTGCAAGGCAGGTTCCTCCTTCCGAACTCCAAGATAGTCTTAGGACGAAACAATCGGGTCCGGACCTATAACACACACAACCACAGAGAGAATATAATTTTACACGAGTCCAATCTGCTGACAACTTTATAATGTTTCAAACCGTCTTTCGTGTGCCACTCCCCGTTTCGAGACGCAGTTGCCATTGGCACGTCTTGTCAAAGCAGAGATCGTGTCCCCTCATTACGGGATTCTCATCAATACGGGCGTGGGTAACCCAACCGTGTCGTTTACACAGCCCTTGGGAATAGGCGAGTTTTAAGGCGAGCAGAGAGGCGTTTGATATTCGTGTCCTTTATAAGGGGATAAGGATTCGTCCTCACTCACCCATGCCTTCTCCTTCCTCTGCCCATCCATTCTTGAGCTCCAGCGCCCAAGCTCTAGCTTCCCACACCAGAGAAAGCACTCCAACCATGTCCGGATCCGGAGCTAGTGGCAAGTGGATGGCCTCCTCTGTTAAGAGGAAAGACATCAAGGAGCTCCGAGAGGCCAGATACCTAGCCAAGGAGATCGTTCACCGTCTCCCGGCCGAGGGACAGATAGTCCCTACCACAAAGCCCCATGAGAGGGTTGTGTTTCTCACACATTTTGTCCACAGGCTGGGATTCCCTCTCCATCCGCTTGTCCGCGAATTGATGTTTTACTATGGGCTGGACTTCCATGATCTAGTCTCCAAGTTCATCCTCAGCATCTCAGCATTTATAGTCATTTGCGAGGCCTTTCTCCGTATCCCACCTCACTTCGGCCTATGGCTGAAGACCTTCAATGTGAAGCCGAAGGTGGTGAGCGGCCAACAAGCAGAGTGTGGAGGCGCCATGGTGGGCAAGATGCCCAATGTCACCTGGCCCGAAGGCTCCTTTGAGGAGACGGTGAAGGGGTGGCAGTCGGGGTGATTCTACATCACCGAGCTGCGCAACACCAATTGGGCGGCGGCCCTCGAATTCCGATCTAGAGCTCCGATGCGGCTCACCTCCTGGCAAGAGAAGGGCCGAAACTGGGGCTCTTCAAGTGAGCTAACTGGGCTCCAGACGTGCGTCTAGAACATGATAGCCAAGAGGATCAAACTCGTCAACGTGATCCAGGTTGTGCTCATTCGCCAGATCCTTCAGTGCCAACGCCGGACTTGCTATTTGTGGGAGTTCGATCCGGCCAAGCACCAGACGCTACTAGAGCTCTTCAGCACGATGCACGAAGAAATCTAGAAAGTGCTCTTCAAGACTAGCGAGACACCACCGCCCTCGACCGAGGATCACGGGCTCAGCTTAAAATGCCAGGCCAATTTGGTAAGTTCTTTCATGTTTTCAAGGTATACCCTCTACTGGCATATTTTGAGGAAGGAGTTTAAGCCTTCTATCAATTTTTCAGGCCTGGATCGATATAGCGGGGCGGATTAACTATCCGGCTTCGCTACTCGAAGACCAAGAAACCCCACTTCTGACGAAGATGATGTTTCTGGCGCCTTATGAGGTGCCGAAGAAGAAGGCCAAGAAAACAGCCAAAGGGGCCAGGAGTGGCCTTCGCCGAAAAGGTGCTTCGGATGTGACGTCAGACGAGACTCCCTCTTCGGCTTCCAAAGACCACGACGAAGAGGAGGAAAACAACGACTCCCTTGAGGTGGGAAGGAAGAAAAGGGGGGCACCCCAACCCTGGAGGCGAAGGCACCCAAGAGGGGAAGGGCTCCCTCATGGATAACTCCGTGTGGGATGTTGATAGTAGTCCGAAGCAACCCCCCCCCCTGAACCAAGCCTTAGGCTGCCTCATAAGTACCTTATGCACATCCAAATGTCTGGCCTTTCCATTTTGTAATATTAATATGTTTAAATTATGCTATTGCAGTCTGGCCCGTGACAGCTCCTCGCGATCCTCAATAGGAGGTTCGCTGGATTCAAAGGAGATGGCCAGCGTGTCACCGTCGCCCGCTCACTCTCCCTCGGCTAATGGTGATGACGAGGTGGTGTCCCAAAGGACCTTCCCAGACCGGGGGAGGTCCTGGCGATCGTCAAGGTGGCGCCCCAGGATGACTCCTTGGCTGCCAGACACATGGGGGAAAAAGCCCCCATGGCGACTGGTGATGGGGGCCGAGTTCCATTCGGCCCTCAGCCGGATACCATTCCGAAGACCTACACGGCTCTGGAGTCCAGTGAACGGCCTTCCTCGAAAGGAGGAGGTGTGCCTGTTCCGCCGGTGACCTCTGTCCAACCAGAGGCACCGGATAATCTGCTGGGAGCACTGCGAGACGCCTCCATTGTGGATGAGCACCGTGTCCTTATGGGCACGATCATCGAAAAGGTTTAGTCCGCCAAAAGCGGACTGACCGAGGCCTGCACTAGCCTTCTAACAGGCATTGAGGTAAGCAATGTAATTCTAGAGAGAATATCACAGTGTAGACAGTAGCCCCTGATGCTCTGTTCGGTCTCCGGAAGGGAAAAGCCGAACTGCGGAGGTCTCCGGACTGAAGCACAGCCTGGAGTGGGCCGAGAAAGAGCTCAGCCTCATGAAGAAGCAGCTAGAGGACAGCCAAGGTATGCAGTAACCTGCGTGTATATTTAGGAAGGATGAATGGTTTGTGCTGACTAAAATGCCATGAACTTTATTAGGGTCCACGACCGAGGTGGCGGCCCTTAAGAAGGTGTTAGCCGAGGCCGAGGACAAAGCGGCCAAGGAACGCGCTGCGTGCGGGAAGCACGAGGTCCGGGTCGGCGAGGTACATCAAGAGCTCGAGGACTCCGTCAAGAAGTACTAGCCTTTGGAGCGTGATTCTAAGACACAAGCGTCCAAACTTGCGAACGCTTGCCGGAGCGCACAAGAGGCTTGAGCCGAGGCCCGGAGCGCCCTTCAGGAAATCCAAGCAGCCAAGAAGATCGCGGCGGGTAAGGCTTTCATTATGCAAAGAAAATATGTCAAGGAAGCGTTCCTTTTACTTACCCGAACTTGGAGCTCTCCAGGGGCATTTACAGATTTGCCGCGCAGCGTATCAGATGCTACCGAGTTCTATCGAGCCGAAGAAGGAAGTTATATGGAGAAGCTATTCTGGTCTCAGTATCTTGGACCAGAGTATCCGTTGTCCTTCAATGACCAGCTGAAACAGCTGATCGAGCTGCACAAGGCGGCCGGGCTAGCCATGAAGGAGCTGATAGTCCGACTATGGCCTGCCGCGCTGATACCCGGCAGCTACTTCGGACTTGTGAAGCGGCTTGTTGATGCCTGCCCACAGCTTGAGGTTATAAAGTGGTCGGTCTGTATTGAAGGTGCATGGATGGCCTTTGCCCGCGTCAAGACGCACTGGGCGAAGATGGATGCCAAGAAGCTAATGACCGAGGGGCCGCCTGAGGGCAAGGAGTACCGCCGACCCAAGTTATATTTTGATGGTGTCCTGGAGGGATCCCGCCTTATGGCGGAGCAATGTACTACGGATGTTATATTCCCATGAAAACATTCGTATTATCATGTCTTGTAATATGGAACAATGATGTTATATAATATAATGCTTGTGATTTTAAAATTTTACCTCCTTTGCGACCGTTTATGAAATCTGAGGGTTGACCAGTCGTCGGCTTCTACCCCCACGTAGATAGTATGGGGGTGTTCGGGATAAATCTAAGCACTCTTTACTCCATATTTTGGTCCTTAAAGGAGGTGTTTAGCGCAACGAACAAGGCAATCAGACTATACGGCCTTTATCGCCCTCACTTAGCCATAGGAGTTTGACAATGAGAATTTTGGCGAAGCCCCCGGTATTCGGAAGGCCGAACTAGGGGCGCTATACACACCTGATCGGGTAAAAACCGATTCCTCGCATAAAGCGGAAAAAAATATCTAAGGATTTGAAACCTCTCGAACAGCTGACCAGCTCTCGCTGCATCATGACAGTCAGTTTTCGGCTTTCTCTACTGAGGTGCTTGTCCGTAAGAACCGGGACACAATTGCAGTAGTTCTCCCTTTACTACCCTAGCCGATATAGCGTAACATAAGGTAGTAAGCACAGGAGCTGGTCAACCCAACTATTGAACAAAGACATGATTCGGAGCCGATGCATATAATGCTATAAGTTCGGGGTGCCGAACTGTACTGTAATAAGTGTTCGGACTTTGTTGCCGTATTGCAGGGCGCGATGAAGCCCCTAGCGAAGTAATACTTACGAGAGTGTATGGGTGCAATGAGTATTTGTAATGTGATTAGTACATCGAGGCGTACTTGTACAAGTAATGCAATAAGCAAGTAAGGCTATTTATCATGCCATGACCAAGAGCGAGCTGCGTGCAAGTATGTAAAACAGGTATAACAATCGTTAGCAGAGACCACCTGGGGATTCCCTTGTATGCCAAAGCTCCTTGCCTCCTTGGGGTGTCCGACGAATGAGTTGTCATCAGAAACCTCCAAAAGAGAAAAACCCGAAATGAAAAGGAAAAGTAAAAGTGGGCGAATCCTAGGGTCGGTCGAGCCGCACTATGCCTCCGTCAGTACCCATGAGATTTTGAGTGTGTAGTTATGTACGCGCGGTACGAATGCCACCGTTTGATCGGGAGTGGTACGGAGCCGGGCTGTCTTGCTGTAGAATAGTCCGGACTCTTTTAATGGTGTCCGGGGGCTTGGCCGCCGAACTAAGGTTCTGCTGGAAAAGGTTGCGCTGTATTTCCACTGTTAAGGCCGTTGTGTGCTCCTCGGTATGGAGGGAGCGTTCCGTATTTCCATTGATTGTTATGATGCCGCGTGGACCGGGCATCTTAAGCTTGAGATAAGCATAGTGAGGTACCGCATTGAATCGAGCGGATGCGGTTCGTCTGAGGAGTGCGTGATAGCCAATGCGAAAGGGGACGATGTCGAAGATTAACTCCTCACTTCGGAAGTTGTCCGGAGATCCAAAGACAACCTCTAGTGTGATTGAGCCCGTATAGCGGGCCTCTACGCCTGGTATGACTCCTTTAAAGGTAATCCTTGTGGGCTTGACCCGTGATGGCTTAATGCCCATTTTGCGCACTGTATTCTGATAGGGCAGGTTGAGGCTGCTGCCATCGTCTATGAGGACTCGCGTCAGGTGGAATCCATCAATGATTGGGTCTAGGACTAGTGCGGCTGATCCGCAATGCCGGATCTGGTCAGATGATCCTGATGATCAAAAGTGATCAGGCACGATGACCATGGATTAAATTTTGGGGCGACTGGCTCTATCGCATAGACGTCTCTGAGTGTGCGCTTGCGCTCCCTCTGGGGGATGTGTGTAGCATATATCATGTTCACCATTTTGACCTGAGGGGGAAACTTCTTCTGTCCCCCTGTGTGTGGCTGCAGGGGCTCCTCATCACCGTCCTTGCTCTGCGATCCCTTTTCCTTGTTTTCGACATTTAACTTGTCGGCTTGCTTAAAACCCAGCAATCTCTGTTGGTATGGTTGGCTGGTTTGTCTGGGGTGCCATGGATTTGGCACGGATGGTCGAGTATGTGGTCTATGCTGGATGGTCCCTGATTGTTTCTTTTATACAGCTTTTTCCGCTGACCGAACTTGGAGCCGCTGAATCCGGCATTAACAACAGTGTCATCGGTGTTGTCATCATTGCTTCGGCGTTTGTGTTTGCCACGTCGAAGCTTGCCGTTGCGGTTCTTAACCTTAGAGGGGCCTGCCTCGCTAGCTGTGTTTTTGCTACGAGCCAACCAACTATCCTCACCCGCGCAAAAGTGGGCCATGAGTGCCATGAGGCCTGCCATAGATTTTGGCTTTTCTTGGCCGAGGTGGCGGGCGAGGCATTCATCGCAGATGCTATGTTTAAAGGCCGCTAGGGCTTCGGCATCCGGACAGTCAACGATCTGGTTCTTCTTGGTTAGGAACCTACTCCAAAATTTCCTGGCTGACTCTCTAGGTTGTTGGACTATGTGGCTTAAGTCATCAGCATCTGGTGGCCGGACATATGTACCTTGGAAGTTGTCAAGGAAGCCTTCTTCCAAGTCCTCCCAGTTGCCGATAGAATTTTTAGGAAGGCTATTTAACCAGTGCCGAGCTGGCCCTTTGAGCTTTAGTGGGAGGTATTTGCTAGCGTGGAGGTCATCTCCGCGGTCCCTGTGGATATGGAGAATAAAATCCTCGATCCATACCACGGGGTCGGTTGTTCCATCGTATGATTCAATGTTAAAGGGTTTGAACCCTTCGGGGAATTCGTGATCCATTACTTCATCGGTGAAGCAAAGAGGGTGTGTGGCGCCTCTATATCGGGGTGCATCGCGACGTAGCTCCGATGGAGTCCGTCTGCGGTTGTCGGCTCGGGTGTGACTAGGTTTGTCACGTCCGAATAGGTAGCCATCATCACGTGTCGAGGAACGTCCTCGCAATCTGTAAATCGATCGGGTATATCCTGCTTTATTGTTCAGGTCTTGTCGAAGATCATATGTATGACCGTGAGCAGATTTACCTCTGCCTTTGCGATGAGGCGGGGCGGGCTGGTGTTCGGCTTGAGTTGCCGCTTTATCCTGTCCACGTGGTGGTCAGTCAGCCGCATTACGCGACGATGGTATGTGTTCCGGCGCCTCGTCGTCGAACTGAGGTAGTAATTTGCGCTTCGGGTAGCTTTTGGTCGGGCGCCTGAGGCCGTATTCTTCGGCTGCTAGGACGTCGGTCCATTTATCATTGAGCAGATCTTGGTCAGCTTGAAGCTGCTGCTGCTTCTTTTTCAGGCTCCTTGCAGTGGCTATTAGCTGGCGCTTGAAGCGCTCCTGCTCAAGAGGTTCCTCAGGCACGATGAAATCTTCGATGCCGAGGCTCACCTCATCCTCGGAGAGCGGAAGATAATTACTGTCCTCCGAGTCCTCATGCGTGGCTTGTCTACCAGGGCTAACCTGCCCATCTTCCTGTTCATCCCGTTCGGTAGCTGTGTCAACGGGGTCCTCGTTGTCTTAGGCACCTTCCGGAGTGTTATCTTCTCCTATGTCGGTGTTGCTATCTTTACTGCGGCGTGACTTAGAGGGGTGCTGCTGACACTCGTGTTTCGATTGTATCTCACGAGGTTTATCCTCAACTGGGTCTTCTTTGTCATTGCCGCTATTCTCCTTTGGTGCATTCACCATGTACACATCGTACGAGGAAGTGGCCGTCTAGCGTACGGTGAACGGTGGGCCCTGGGCCTCTTCTTCTCCGACATTGTTGTCCATACCGTCGATGTCATCAGAGCTGTAATCGAGCATGTCGGTTAAGTCCTCGACAGTGGCTATAAAGTGGGTGGCGGGTGGGGAGCGAAATTCCCTATCATTAGCTTCTAGTTCGAACCGGATATAGTTCGGTTGTGAGTCCTCCGCCAGGGACAGGTTCTTTAATGAGCTTAGCACGTTGCCCAAGGGTGAGTGCTGGAAGATGTCTGCAGCACTGAGCTCGAAGATCGATAGACAATCAAGTTCGGCATCCGTGGACTCACATGGTTCGGAACTTACACACGGAGACGAGTCCAAGGTTCCGGTGACAAAAATATTGTGTGAGTTTAAGTCCATGTGCGGCTCCAACGCCGGGGAGTCTGTGGCCTCTATGGTGGGGTTGAACCTCCAATCCTTGTATGTCGTAGTGTGCTTTGGATCTAAGGCCAGAATGGTCACAGGAGCTATCTCCTTGATGCGGTCTGACGACAGATTTAGGTCATGTTCGTCAAGGTGACCGGGAGCGGTTGTCGTGGTCTCGAATCCGGCGAAGATCAAATCTCCACGGATGTCTGCAATGTAGTTCATACTCCCAAATCTGACCTGATGGCCAGGGGCATAGCTATCAATCTGCTCCAGGTGGCCAAACGAATTGGCCCTTAGTGCAAAGCCGCCGAACACGAAGATCTGTTCGGGGAGGAAGGTTTCTCCTCGGACAGCGTCACTATCGACAATTGAAGGCGCCATCAAACCTTTCGTCGATTGCAAAGTGGAACTGTCAATGAAAGCACCAATGTTGGTGTCAAAACCGGCGGATCTCGGGTAGGGGGTCCCGAACTGTGAGTCTAAGGTAGATGGTAACAGGAGACAGGGGACACGATGTTTACCCAGGTTTGGGCCCTCTCTATGGAGGTAATACCCTACGTCCTGCTTGATTGATATTGATGAATATGAGTATTACAAGAGTTTATCTACCTCGAGATCGTAATGGCTAAACCCTAGAGGTCTAGCTTGTATGGCTATGGTAATGAGTCTCTGTCCCTCCGGACTAAGCCCTCTGGTTTATATAAACACCAGGAGGATCTAGGGTTACATAAGGTCGGTTACAAAGAAAGGAATCTACATATTTGATCGCCAAGCTTGCCCTCCATGCCAACGAGAGTCCCATCCAGACACGGGTGCAGTCTTTGGTCTTCGTATCTTCACAGCCCATCAGTCCGGCCCATGGTTAACAGGATGGACGCCCGAGGACCCCTTAGTCCAGGACTCCCTCAACGGGCTCGTCAGAGTCAGAGCGGAGCCCCGTCTGGAAACTGTCTCCGGGCGGGACCTCAAGCTGCCCCATGGTGGGGGCCAACTGTCATGGTGGGCGCACGACAGATGCCAAGGGATGGCTAAAGAGAGGAGGAGGATCGAGGGCACCGGTGGGCTCTAGAGCTGAGATCAGCATGAGCGAGCATGGGATGCAACACATACCCAGGTTCAGGGGTCTCCTGAGAGATAACACCCCTAGTCCTACCGAGTGTGATTTATACGTAACAGTACGGAGTTGCTCCTAGAGCTGTATGGAGGAAGAAGGATGGCAGGCCAAGGCTTAGGTCTCTCCTTCTCCTAGTGTGTATGGCTAGTCTGATCCTATGCTTTGTTGTGTGATGGCTATCATTCTTGTTGTGCCTATATGCATGAGGGCTCCTGGGGGTTTTATAGGCCAACACCCCTGGGGTACAATGGTAATGTTACAAGGCCGTGGGGCCGGGTTGTCATTGTCTGGGAAGCCGGCACTGGGACCCACCGGGTGCCAGGGCTCGTCGGGTTCTCCGGGAGTGGGCCCTACGTGCCTAGGGGCACTGTTTGCCGTATTGTCGAGCGTCATGGAGTGGCCGGGTTGAGTCTGCTATAGTGGCGCACCGTCAGGTCGCCGCTTGTTGGTGTCAGCAGTGACGACGGGTGCACTGTTGCCATGCTGGCCTTCGTCAGCAGGTAGGTGGGGCACTGTTGCCACGCCTCGGCTGACCAGAGGCATGGGCGGGGCACTATTGCCTTGCTCATCCCTGAATGGAGACTTGTCTCACCTTTCGGCTGGGATGGGACAGGAGCTGACCCGTGACCGGGTCGAGGAAACACGCCAAAGGGGGAGCTGGCTTTTTGGAGAAGTCTTGGTTTGCCGAGTTTAGCCGTCTACCAGCCGTTGGGGGCGGGTTGAGGAGTTCGGCCGGGTCAAAGAGTTCGACCAGGTCATGGGGCTTGCCGGGTTGAGCCACCCGGCTAGGCGCGAGCTGGATTGATGGGCGTCGCTGGCCCTGGTGTTTTTTAAAAGGATCTGGGTTTCATTGCGTGCCCGGGGTTCATCCCCCCGATAGGTGGTATAATTTTAATCTTGAGATTATCTACATCATGAGTAATTTTATCAATTCTCCTAGACATATCATCAATCTTATTCAATTTTTCTTCTATCATAGTGTTGAAATTTTTTTAAGCATTAATAAGTTCTTTATATTACTCTCAAGATGCATCCTATTATTATTATAAGAATTAACATAGGAATTGCCATAATTATTAGAGGAATTTCTAGGAAAAGGCCAAGGATTAAAATTACCTGTATTAGCATTATTATTGAAGTTGTTTCGTGAGACAAAATTCACATCTATGGGATCATTATTTTTCTCAATCAAAGTAGACAAAGGCATATCATCAAGATCAATAGCAGCATTTTTACTAGCAACCAATTTCATAAGTGCATCAACTTTTTCACTCAAAGTACTAATTTGTTCTGAATTCACTTTTTACTAGTAGGAGCTCTTTCGATATGCCATTGTGAATAATATGCCATAATATTATTGTAATTTAGTAGCTTCACCCAAAGTAATTTCCATAAAATTACCACCCACGGCAGAATCTAAAAGATTTTTAGAAACAAATTTCAATCCCGCATAAAGATTTTGTATGAGCATCCATAGATTTAAATCATGAATAGGACAAATTCTTAGCATTAATTTCATTCTTTCCCAAGATTGTGCAACATGTTCATGCTCAGGGTACTTAAAATTCATGATTTGATTTCTAAGGGAAATAATTTTCGCGGGAGGAAAATACTTAGTAATAAAAGCATCTTTGCACTCGTTCCAAGAATCAATACTATTTTGTGGCAAAGATGAAAACCAAAATTTTGCACAGCCACGCAAAGAGAAAGGAAATAATTTTAGTTTCACAATATCATTGGCCACATCTTTTTTCTATTGCCTACCACACAATTCTACGAAAGTGTTTAGATGGGACATGACATCCTCATTAGGACTACCGTAAAATTGCTCTTTCATAACAAGATTTAACAAATCGGCATTAATATCATAAGACTCCACACTAGCGGTGGGAGGAGCAATCGGAGTATTAATAAAATCATTATTACTAGTATTAGAAAAATCACACAATTTGGTATTTTCTTGAGACATCGTGACTACGCAAACAAGATCACACGCAAATAAAAGATCCAACAAGAAAAAGGTAGACAGTTTGTTTTGGTATTTTCGTAAATACTTTTTAGAAGTGGGGGAGAGGAAAATGAGAGGAAAATGGCAAATAAATTAATTGCAAGGAGATGAAAGTTTATGCCTAGGTACTTGATAGATGTCGATGATGTCTCACTGCCAACGGCGCCAAAAATTCTTTCTGATTGCTTGTATCTGTGTTGGTAATTCCCCGAAGAGGAGAGGATGATGCAGCATAACAAAGGTAAGTATTTCCCTCAGTTATGAAACCAAGATTATCAATCCAGCAGGAGAACCAAGCAACACTATGTAAACAGCACCTGCACACAAACAACAAACACTTGCTACCCAATGTGTAAGAGGGGTTGTCAATCCTTCCTCGGTATTGAGATAGATTAAATTGTATAGGTTTTCATAAATAGATCTAACTGAATAAAATAAATAAATAGTGCAACAAGGTATTTTTAGATTTAATATGATAGGAAATAGACCAGGGCGTAGTTTTCACTGGAGGCTTCTCTCAAGAAAATAGCATACAGCGGGTAAACAAATTAATGGTGGCCAATTGATTGAAAGCGAACAATCATGATGATATCCACGGCAATGATAATGTATATAGGCATCATGTCCAAGATTAGTAGACCAAAACGATTCTGCATCTACTACTATTACTCCACAGATCGACCCGTATCCAGCATGTATCTAGTGTATTAAGTTCATGGAAAACGGAGTAATGCAGTAAGAATGATGGCATGATGTAGAGAAGATAAAGTTACATATGAATAAACCCCATCTTGTTACCCTTAATAGCAACGATACATGCATGTCATGTCTCTTTCTATCACTGAGATTGAGCACCGCAAGATCAAACCCATCACAAAGCACCTCTTCCCATGGCAAGAAAAAGCAATCTAGTTGGCCAAACAAAACCAAAATTTCTGAGAAGAAATACGATGCTATAACAATCATGCATAAAAGAGTTCAGCAAAGACTCAAATAATATTCATGGATAGAACTGATCATAACCCCACAATTCATCAGATCCCAACAAACACACCGCAAAAAGGAGTTACATCAAATAGATCTCCAAGAACATCGAGGAAAACATTGTATTGAAGATCAAAAAGAGAGAAGAAGCCATCTAGATACTAGCTACGAACCTGTAGATCTACGGTAAACTACCCACTCATCATCGAAGGGGAAACAAGGATGATGAAGAACCCCTCCAATATCGTTGCCCCCTCCGGCACTCTGCCCCCTCCGGCAGAGTGCCGGAAAAGGCCTCTAGAATGGATCTCGTGGTTTTGGAACTTGTGGCGGCTGGAAAAGTGTTTCATTGACTCCCTGAGGATTTTTGGGATTTTAGAGTATTTATGGAGGTGGAGGTAGGTGGAGAAGTGATAACCCACAAGTATAGGGGATCGCAACAGTTTCCATGGGTAGAGTATTCAACCCAAATTTATTGATTCGACACAAGCGGAGCCAATGAATATTTGCAAGTACTAGCAGCCGAGTCCCAATTCAACCAAACTTGGAGATGAATTATCTGCAGCAAAGTGATAAGTAGCAAAGTAATATGATAGTTTTGATAGTAGTATGTCGGTGCAACCAACCCTGGGTCCTTTGCCCAGACTGTGCATAGGCACAAGAATAGAATTGAATCATCAGCTGGACTCAGAGATTAAAGAACCAAGAGATTCGAAGAACCAACATGCAGCTCAGAGGGATCAAGATCAAGCCAAAAGAGCAGAATATCGACAAGAGAAGGGCCTCCCTTGCTGGGCAAGTGAGCCTGGCAAGGGGCAAGGCCACCACCAGAAGCAACCATGGCGGCCCGTCAGGGCCTGCCGGACTCGCGGAGGCAAAATCACCCCACCAACCACTCAAGCGCGACCCATGTCGTCAATCAGTGCGGTGTCAAGCCGCAAGGTGATTAAGTGGTAGCCATTCGCCACATGGTGGTCGTTTCCTACAAAAGGAACATACAGTTGACACCCGTCCTACGAGGTGTCAACAGAACAAGCGCGGAGCTGGCGAGATAGCCCGGATCGGGGAACCAGTGATGTGACACTAAGCGGTGCATTGAATGCACCCTGTCAGCCCGCAGAGTTAGGTATGATAGCACTATTTTCTATAATATCAGTGGATAATGGCCACTTTGCCATTGTGATGACCCCTTAATCTATAAAAGGAGGCCCATGGCACCCGTAGCGGGTTGGAAAGTTGAGGAACCCGCACCCCATACGCGTGTAGTCGCTGCTGCCATACGGCAACCCCCTACTGGGCAAGTGTACTGCATTGCATTATCCACATTCCACCATCAACCCGCCAAAGCAGGAGTAGGGTTTTACGCCTCACGGCAGCCTGAACCTGGGTAATTTTCTTGTGTGCTCTATGATGTGCTGCCGTGCACTAGTCTGCTCTTCGTGCAATGTGACATCCCCCTGCCGAACCAACAAGGGACCGCCTAGTCCCATAGGTGGCCGTGGATATCCTGTGACATCTTCCGCGCACCAGGTACGAGGCTTGCTTGAGCGAACCTGAGAGTGTGCGCAGCGCGTCATCTTCATCACCATCTTCGTCTTCGACTCACCCTCGACCATGGCGCCTAAGAAGAAGAACTCCGGCCCTTTGGCCCATCCATCCACCTCGAAGGCTCCGCCACCCATAGCCTTGGGTGCTTCGGAGGATGCGGAGGCGAGCAAAGATGTGAACACTGTTGGAGGCGTGGTTGGAGTAGATGGCTCCATCGCCACTCCCCGTGCAGCCAACACGGGGGCTGGAGATATCGGATGAGAACAACATCAACAATGCATCGGTGGTTGCACTCTGCAAGGTGTGGGAGAGGGGGTAGCTCTGTCTGCGCCCTCTCCTCCCACCAACTGGCATAGCTGCAGCAACGGCGCTTGGTCTGGGGTGATCCATCACCCTCCGGCCGACCCCACCGCGGCCCATGTGTCTCCTCTCGGACGAGTCGACCAAAATGCTACGCTCGGTGGAGCTGGAGCACCACCGCCGTGCGACCCCGCTGCCGAGATGGTCAACCCACACCTGCGTGGATGCGGCACCACCACCGTCACCGCTACTGGCGCCATGAGGAGTCTGGCAACGGTGCACCCATCATCGACATCCATGCCAACCACCGCCACAGAGGCTATGGTGCGAGCTCAGCTGATGTTAAGGTATCCCCCACGACGGAGTAGATGGATGAATGGCTTGCCACCACCCAGAGCCTGCTCAGTTTCGTCGAAGCTGGGGGCTTAGCCGGCCTGCCACAACCTCTACAAGCAACGACAACCGCCCGTACTGCTGGCCGAATGGAGGGGGCTGTCCCCACGGTGCATTCCCCACCATGGCAGCCAACACGGGCGCAGTTGAATCAAGACCCCGATGATATCTCGATGGCCTCTTCCGACCCTAGAGCATGTCTAGGCCAATGCCAAGCCCTAGAGGATAGGCGATGGGGAGATGCACGCGTTGACATAAATCAACGCCGCGATGACCTCTGCCAGACCGACGGGTGCGATGGCCTGGACGTCGATGAACCCACGCTCGGTGTTGGCGGGTGCCTAACTTTCGAGGTTGGCTGCCTTGCCTTTACACAAGAGCTGCGGCAAATCTGTTGGCCGTCCCTTCGCACGTTCAAGCCGGAGATACCTGAGAATTATGACGGAAGGCTGAAGCCGGCAGAGTTCCTGGGCATCGACACCATCGTTGTTCAAGCTGTCGGGGGAAGAGATGAGGAGGTATTTGCCAAGTACTTCTTGTTGGCCCTCAATTCCAACATGAGGTCTTAGCTGATGCACCTGCTGGAGAACTCCATTTCTTCTTGGGCGGACCTGTGCCATGAGTTCATCGGTGCCTTCACCTATGGCCACCAAGAGCCCGGCAGACCCAGCGACCTGCAACTTATCCGACAGAAAGAAGGAGAAACTCTCCGTATGTGTTTACAAAGATTCAGTAATGTTCATAGGAATATTCCAAATATCCATCTGGCGGCCTTTACAGTAGCCTTCCAGTCCAATGTGTGCAACCCTCGCATTCATTCTAAGATGAATGTGCAGTTGCCCAAGACTGTTAAGGAGCTCTACACGATGGTGGATAAGTGTGCTCGGATGGAGGAAGGGAAGAAGTTTCCCAGAGAGGAGGATTGCATCAACGTTGATTCAAAGGATGAAGATGAATCGACTAGCCAGAGAAAGGGCAAGAATCGCAATAAGAAGCCAAGGGATAATGCAGTGATGATTGTAGAAGGTTCGGGCACACCTAGAACTGGCAAGAAGGCTAAGACTGAGGCCCCCGACAAGGAAGTTGCTGCTTGCATAGCCTGCCGGGAAGCCGCTGTCGCTGAGAAAGCTGGGAAAGGCGATGGCATGTACTGCAAGATCCACCGGACCAAGGGCCATGATCTTCAGTAATGTTATCAAGTTGAGCAACTTGTCAAGAAACAGAGGGAAGAATATGACAAGCGTGATAAGGAAAATGGTCAGAATGCCGCTGGTGGAAAGGGACGAGGTGGTGAAGCAAATTGCCCCGGCAAGCCCTACTGGAACCAAGGAAAACCCACCGGGGGTCAAGAGAAGGAAGATTGTGATGATGGGAGTGATGAAGGGAATGAAGAGGAAACCAGTGAGCGGGAATGTCATAAGGCCACTGACACCCTATGTGTTGATGGGGTGCATCTTTGCACACCTCCCACCGCCAGCTCAAGCGATGGGCCCGAGAGATCAATGTTGTGGAGCCAGCGCCAGAGGCCCAGAAACCACTCAAATGGTCCCGCACGCCAATCATCGTAAATCCAAAACTCGTCTGAAATTCATGAAACTTGGCATGCTATCATGGAGCGGCATCAACATTCCGTGGTACAAATTTTGTCCCATTTGGGGCGGGTTTGGGTATATGCTTCTCACAACAAGCATGATGGTTTTCGGTATGGAACCTCCCACCTTTGTGGACGAAATGATATCCATTGCCTCTTATTGCTTTCAATTTTTTTTCTCGTGTCAACACAGAACAACAGGAGTGTTGTGTGAATTTTTGTGAATTTTCGGGGTTCGTTTGGACATTTTTATGCATTAACTGAGTTTTCAATGCATTTATGTGCATAATTCAAATTTGAACTACATGCACATGCTCTAGTGCATATAAATTGGTTGAAAAATCAAATATGTGTCCTTGGGTGCATGCTTTGGTCCCATGCAAGAATTGGAAATGAATTTCAAACACCAAGGCACCGTTGATTGCCGGCAAAAAATTTGAGATGCATGGTTTTTAAATTCTAGTAAATCCAAAATTTTGTTAACCATTCACGTGACGCCACATGTCTTAGTTTTACTGGATGTAGGAGTTGTCGTGCGGACAGCTGCTTGACCTTGACTAACAAGAGGCGTGCGAACGCCGTCTAGTGCGCAGGCTGACCGAGAGGCGTGCAAGCTGTCCTTGAGTGCGCAGGCTCACCGGGAAGCGTGCAAACAATACGCTGTGCACGCTCACTGGGAAGCGAGGCCTTTGACTTCCATGGTCGCCCGCCTTGCTCGCTCCATCTTCATTAATGGCACCCAAGCCATAGTTTAATTTGCTTTTTAAATATAAAGCACTCATAGAAAACGTTTTAGTTAGAACACTCGTATGAAAACCGACAGCTTCCCCAGGAAGCCAAAAGAAAATGTGCCGAGCAGGATTTCTGCAGCTCTTGATCGCAAACGTTTTAGATAGAACACCAGTATGCAAAGTGAGAGCAACGCAGGATTTGTGCATCCCTTCAACACAAATGGTTGTTTTGGATGACCCGTGTGGAACCACGTACAAACAATTTGGTAAGATTTGTCAATCCTTGTAACACTGCGATTTGTCAAAATATGAAGCTAAAAATCACTGGCAGTATCTAATTTTTGCAACTAAGATTCAGTAATTAAGCATGGATTCCATTCATAGATTAAGCAGTCGTTCTTAATTTATACAAACAGTTCAACTCGACAGCTGAACCGAACAAACTTTTCCCCAATTG
Organism: Triticum aestivum; assembly: GCF_018294505.1. Classification (NCBI taxonomy): domain Eukaryota; kingdom Viridiplantae; phylum Streptophyta; class Magnoliopsida; order Poales; family Poaceae; genus Triticum; species Triticum aestivum. Next base: position 472,794,535 of record NC_057794.1, read on the forward strand.
TTGCCAACCATGTACTGAAATAGCTAGTTCAACTATATATACTAGCTAATTTTAAGTATGTTGTACAGTTCCACCACATCTATAGTTAGATGAACTGAAAAAAATAACCCCTAAATACTACTACTACCGCGGAGGGCCTTTGTACTACTTCTGGCTGCCTCTCCTCTGCCGAGCGCGCTCAGTAAGAGGCGGCGGAGGAGGAGCCTACCGACAAGCTGGGCAACCGGAATGCGGTGCCTGCCGCTGATGAAGCTTCAGCGATGCTCGCCTCGAACGCCCTCTGCCGCTCCAGACGACCCCTCTTGAAGCGGTGGTTCTCCTCGTAGATCTCCTGATTCCTTGCCTCTGAGGCAGTGTGTGTTGCTGCCACTGCGGCGGTAAGGCACTTTGCGTGCTTGACGAGGCGCTCCTCCTCCTCCCACAGGAACTCGGTGTAGTGCGCAAGGTCCCTGTCGCACATGCGGGTATCCACCTCCGCCTCCCGCCTTCGGGCGGCGGTAGCGGAGCGGGTGATGACCCCAGCGGTCAATGGTGGGCTAGCGGCCACGGCAGCCGACGACAGGGTGGCGGCCACGACCACCACCTCCCGCCTTCGGGCCGTGATGGCGGAGCGGGTGATGGACACAGTGGCCGGCAGTGGGGTGGCGGCCACGACGGCCATCTCCCGCCTTTGGGTCGTGGCGGCGGAGCGGGCGATGGACCTGCCTTTCGACGGTGGTGTGGTGGCAACGGCGGCCGGCAACAGCTGCCGACGGGCACTGGTGACGGGGCGTGTGGTGGGTGTTCCGCGCACACCAAACAGGGACGCCACGCGCACTACACTACGTCGGCTACTGCACCGCCGCCGCAGTATAGCCTCCCAGCTGGAGCTGTCATCTGATGACGGTGGTGTGGCTGAGCGACGACAACGGACCGGTGCCACTGGCGAATGTGGGAGAAGCAAACGAAATAAGCTACAGGGATGGAGGGGAAAATGTGACGCGGGACTCGCTGGCCGTGAGGGTTTTTATAGCTAGCCGGTAAGCATTGGGATATTGGGGAATTTCATCGAGTCGGGCGGGAAGCTTGCGCGGGAACCTACGAGGTTGCGCGGGAATGGGCTCACCGATGATTCATTGGCGCCGCCGTTTGGCAAAAGGAACGCCCCCACGCGTGATGTGCAAGCTTGCGCTATAAGCCGTCTGCGGCAGCGGGGTGACAAGATGTGCGAGAGGAGGACGAAGGCCACGTACACATACAGTTAATAAAAAAATGTTTGTGATTTGATTACCTACTATACCACCGTCCTAGTTTATAAGTATGATTTAACTAATAAAATACGAATGCATGTCGCCAAAGATTATATAGTTGGACATCTATTTGATAATAGTTTCCAATTATATAATTTTTAAAACATGCATTAACATTTTGTTGGTTAAATTTGAGGGTAAAGTATGGCACGGAATATAAAGGAGACTATAGACTAGATGGAGGTGGTACCACACGGCCGCTCTCTACGCAGCGACGCAACTATCGGCCGACTTGCAGGTGACCATTTTCTGTGTGTTCAACTGCTCCATGCGTGTGGTTGCTTGTAGTTCAGGCGGCCGTGGCGCGCTCTGCTCGCGTCCCGCCTCGTGCACTCTGCTTGAGGGAGTCCTGGATTAGGGGGTCTCCTGACAGCCGGACTATATCCTTTGGCCGGACTGTTGGACTATGAAGATACAAGATTGAAGACTTCGTCTCATGTCCGGACGGGACTTTCCTTGGCGTGGAAGCCAAGCTTAGCAATACGGATATGTAGATCTCCTCCCTTGTAACCGATCTGTGTAACCTTAGCCCCCTTCGGTGTCTATATAAACCGGAGGGTTTAGTCCGTAGGACAACATACAATAATAGCATAGGCTAGCTTCTAGGGTTTAGCCTCTACGATCTCGTGGTAGATCAACTCTTCTAATACTCATATCATCAAGATCAATCAAGCAGGACGTAGGGTATTACCTCCATCAAGAGGGCCCGAACCTGGGTAAACATAGTGTCCCCTGCCTCCTGTTACCATCCACCTTAGATGCACAGTCCGGGACCCCCTACCCGAGATCCGCCGGTTTTGACACCGACATTGGTGCTTTCATTGAGAGTTCCACTGTGCCATCACTGTAAGGCTTGATGGCTCCTTCGATCATCGATAACGATGCGGTCCAGGGTGAGGTTCTCCTCCCCGGATAGATCTTCGTATTCGATGGCTTCGCACTGCGGGCCAACTCACTTGGCCATCCGGAGTAGATCGAGAGCTACACCCCTAGCCATCAGGTCAGGTTCGGAAACCTAAACTACACTGCCGACATCTGCGGAGACTTGATCTTCGATGGATTCGAGCCCATGTCAGGTGCGCCGCACGATCACGACGAGCATGATTTAGCTCTGTCGTCGGACAGTGTTCAGAAGATCACACCTGCAACTACTCCGGCCTTCAATCCGGAGCAAATTGCGCCATCCGAGGACGGATGGATAGACCCTGCCATGGAGGCTGCACTCTTAGTGGCGATAGAGCCGGATACTGACTTCGCCCCTTACGAGAGTCGTGTTGCTGAACCACTAGATTCGTCTCCGGCCACGAACTCCGAGCCACCTGCGTCCCTGCCTATCGAATCCGATTGGGCGCCGATCATGGAGTTCACCTCCGCGGATATCTTTCAGCACTCACCTTTCGGAGATGTGCTAAATTCATTAAGGTCTCTCTCCTTGTCAGGAGAACCATGGCCGAACTATGTCCCGCTAGAATGGGATGCGGACGACGAAGAAATTCGCTGCCCACCCACCACCCACTTAGTAGCCACTGTCGACGATTTAACCGACATGCTCGACTTCGACTCCAAAGACATCGACGGTATGGACGATGATGCAGGAGACGAACAGGAACCACCTCCCATAGGGTGCTGGACCGCCACCTCATCATATGACATATACATGGTGGACACCCCCAAAGAAGGCAATGGCCACGAGACAGCGGAGGATGACCCCTCCAAGAAGCAACCCAAGCACCAACGTCAGCGGCCCACTCTAAGTCCCGCCATAGCAAAAGTAGTGATACCGGCACAAGAGACAATAACACTCCGGATACTGCCGAAGATGACAACAATCCCCCCCCCCCAGCATGATTTAGAGCGGGAGGGTGAACAAGCTAGCCCTCCAAAGCGGGCAGAAGATGGAGAATCGGAGGAGGACAATTACATGCCTCTCTCCAAAGACGAGGTGAGCCTCGGCGATGAAGAATTTATCGTCCCTGAGGATCCCGTCGAACATGAGCGCTTCAAGCGTCGGCTTATAGCCACAACAAATAGCTTGAAGAAAAAGCAACAACAGCTTCGAGCTGATCAAGATTTGCTAGCAGACAGATGGACCGAAGTCCTTGCGGCCGAGGAATGCGAACTCGAGCGCCCAACCAAGAGTTATCCAAAGCGCAGGTTGCTACCTCACCTCGAGGAGGAAGCATTGAAACCCACATCACCAGTGTGATGCGGCTGACGGACCACCTCGTGGCCAGGACAGAAAGGCATTTCAGCCAGAAGTGAAGCCCGCACCCCGCCGCCAATCAAAAAAATACCAAGGCCCGGAGCAACACGCGGGACCTGCGAGATGTATTGGAAAACAAGGCAAAACATGCAAGATCATGGCTTCAACCTCGGCTGGGCGCCGATCATGGAGTTCACCTCCGCGGATATCTTTCAGCACTCGCCCTTCGGTGACTGCTAAATTCATTAAGGTCTCTCTCCCTGTCAGGAGAACCTTGGCCGAACTATGTCCGGCTAGAATGGGATGCGGACGACGAAGAAATTCACTACCCACCCACCACCCACTTAGTAGCCATTGTCGACGACTTAACCGACATGCTCGACTTCGACTCCGAAGACTTCGACGGTATGCACGTCGAAGTCGGAGACGAACAGGAACCACCTCCCTCAGGGCGCTGGGCCGCCACCTCATCATATGATATATACATGGTGGACACCCCCAAAGAAGGCAATGGCGATGAGACAGCGGAGGTTGACCCCTCCAAGAAGCAACCCAAGCACCAACGTCAGCGACTCCGCTCTAAGTCCCGCCACAGCAAGAGCAATGATACTGGCACAGGAGATAATAACACTCCGGATAGTGCCAAAGACAACAACAATCCCCTCCAGCATGATGTAGAGCTGGAGGACGAACAAGCTAGCCCTCCAGAGCAGGCAGCAGATGGAGAACCGGAGGAGGACAATTACATGCCTCTCTCCGAAGACGAAGCGAGCCTCGGCGACGACTAATTTATCATTCCTGAGGACCCCGTCAAGCAAGAGCACTTCAAGCGCCGGCTTGTGGCCACGGCAAATAGCCTAAAGCAAAAGCAGCAACAGCTTCAAGCTGATCAAGACTTGCTAGCAGACAGGTGGACCGAAGTCCTTGCGGCCGAGGAGCATGAACTTGAGCGCCCATCCAAGAGTTACCCAAAACGTAAGTTGCTACCTCACCTCGAGGAGGAAGCATTGAAACCTACATCACCAGTGTACGATGCGGCTGACTGGCCACTACGCGGCCGAGCTAGAGAGGCGTTTCAGCCTGAAGTTCAGCCCGCACCCCGTCGCCACTCAATCAAAAATACTAAGGCCCAGGGCAACACAGAGGACCTGCGAGACATATTGGACAGTAAGGCAAAAATTGGAAGGTCAATATACGGGACACAGGCACACGCACCAACACGGGACGATGATCGTCGCGTCGGATACACCAAGAGTAAATCCGGCCGGGCCGAATACAGTAGACAAGACTCATACGAACTGCGTCGGGATATAGCCCAGCATAGAGGCGCCACACACCCCCTATGCTTCACTGATGAAGTTATAAATCATGAATTCCCGGAGGGTTTCAAACCCGTAAATATTGAATCATACGATGGCACAACAGATCCCGCTGTATGGATTGAGGATTTCCTCCTTCACATCCACATGGCTCGCGGTGATGATCTACATGCCATCAAGTACCTCCCACTAAAACTCAAAGGACCAGCTCGACATTGGCTGAACAGCTTGCTAGCAGATTCCGTCGGCGGTTGGGAGGATCTGGAAGACGCATTTCTTGACAACTTCCAGGGCACTTATGTGCGGCCACCGGATGCTGATGACTTGAGCCACATAACCCAGCAGCCAGGGGAATCGGCCACACAATTATGGACACGGTTCCTGACTAAGAAAAATCAAATTGTAGACTGTCCGGACGCAGAGGCCCTAGCGGCATTCAAGCATAACATCCACGACGAGGGGCTTGCCCGCCACCTCGGCCAGGAGAAGCCGAAATCTATGGCAGCCCTCACAACACTCATGACCCTCTTTTGCGCGGGCGAGGACAACTGGCTGGCTCGCAACAACAACACATCAAGGAACCCGGACACCTCGGATACCAAAGATGTTAACGGTAGTCAGCATCGTAACAGACCAAAGCACCGCAATAACAGCGATAACACCGAAGATACGGTAGTCATTGGTGGATTTAGAGGCTCTAGATCCGGTCAGCAGAAAAAGCCATTTAAAAGAAATACTCCGGCTCCGTCCAGTCTGGATCGCATACTGGATCACTTGTGTCAAATCCACGACACCTCCGACAAGCCAGCCAATCACACCAACGAAGAATGATGGGTGTTCAAGCAGGCCGGCAAGTTAAATACCAAAAACAAGGACAAGGGGCTGCATAGCTATGACAAGGAGGTGCCCCGGCCGCTGAACACAGGAGGACAGAAGGGGTTTCCCCCACAAGTGAAGACGGTGAACATGGTATACGCAACCCACATTCCCAAGAGGGAGCGGAAGCGTGCACTAAGGGACGTCTATGTGATGGAGCCCGTCGCCCCAAAGTTCAACCCGTGGTCTGCTTGCCCGATCACCTTCGATCGCAGGGACCACCCTACTAGCATCCGTCATAGCTGATCCGCCGCACTGGTCCTAGACCCCATCATTGACGGATTTCACGTCAATCGAGTCCTTATGGACGGCTGCAGTAGCCTAAACCTGCTCTATCAGGATACAGTGCGAAAAATGGATATCGATCCCTCGAGGATCAAACCTAGCAAAACCACCTTTAAGGGCGTCATCCCAGGTGTAGAAGCTCATTACACAGGCTCAAACACACTGGAAGTAGTCTTCGGATCACCGGACAACTTCCGAAGCGAAGAGTTAATCTTCGATATCGTCCCGTTTCGCAGTGGCTATCATGCACTGCTCGGACAGACAACATTTGAAAAATTCAATGCAGTGCCGCATTACGCATACCTCAAGCTCAAGATGCCAGGACCTCGCGGGGTCATAACGGTAAATGGAAACACAGAACTCTCACTCCATACGGAAGAGTGCTACCTCTTAAGCTTGCGTTGGTTTTCCCCGAAGAGGAAGGGATGATGTAGCAAAGTAGCGTAAGTATTTCCCTCAGTTTTTGAGAACCAAGGTATCAATCCAGTAGGAGGCTGCGCTCAAGTCCCTCGTACCTGCACAAAACGATAGCTACTCGCAACCAACACGATTAGGGGTTGTCAATCCCTTCACGGTCACTTACGAGAGTGAGATCTGATAGATAAAATATTTTTGGTATAAAGATGCAAAGTAAAAAGTAAAGGCAAAGTAAAAAAGCAAAACAAGATTAAAGTGATGGAGATTGATATGATGAGAATAGACCCGGGGGCCATAGGTTTCACTAGTGGCTTCTCTCAAGAGCATAAGTATTCTATGGTGGGTGAACAAATTACTGTTGAGCAATTGACAGAATTGAGCATAGTTATGAGAATATCTAGGCATGATCATGTATATAGGCATCACGTCCGTGACAAGTAGACCGAAACGATTCTGCATCTACTACTGTTACTCCACTCATCGACCGCTATCCAGCATGCATCTAGAGTATTAAGTTAAAAACAGAGTAACGCCTTAAGCAAGATGACATGATGTAGAGAGATAAATTCATGCAATATGAAATAAACCCCATCTTGTTATCCTCGATGGCAACGATACAATACGTACCTTTCTGCCCCTTCTGTCACTGGGAAAGGACACCGCAAGATCGAACCCAAAGCTAAGCACTTCTCCCATGACAAGAACTACCAATCTAGTTGGCCAAACCAAACGGATAATTCGAAGAGACTTGTAAAGATAACCAATCATACATAAAAGAATTCAGAGAAGATTCAAATATTATTCATAGATAGACTTGATCATAAACCCACAATTCATCGATATCAACAAACACACTGCAAAAAGAAGATTACATCGAATAGATCTCCACAAGAGAGGGGGAGAACTTTGTATTGAGATCCAAAAAGAGAGAAGAAGCCATCTAGCTACTAACTATGGACCCGAAGGTCTGACGTAAACTACTCACACTTCATCGGAGAGGCTATGATGATGTAGAAGCCCTCCGTGATGACGGCCCTCTCTGGCGGAGCTCCGGAACAGGCCCCAAGATGGGATCTCGTGGATACAGAAAGTTGCTGCGGTGGAATTAGGTTTTTGGCTCCATATCTTTTCGTTTGGGGGTACGTAGGTATATATAGGAGGAAGGAGTAAGTCGGTGGAGCATCGAGGGGCCCACGAGGCAGGGGGCATGCCCTAGGGGGGGCGGCCCCACCCTCATGATCGCCTCTCTGATGCCTTGGCGTAGGGTCCAACTCTCCTAGATCACGTTCGGTGAGAAAATCACGTTCCCGAAGGTTTCATTCCGTTTGGACTCCGTTTGATATTCTGTTTATTCAAAACACTGAAATAGGCAAAAAACATCAATTCTGGGTTGGGCCTCCGGTTAATAGGTTAGTCCCAAAATAATATAAAAGTGGAAAATAAAGCCCAATATAGTCCAAAATAGTAGATAATATACCATGGAGCAATCAAAAATTATGCGGCCCATGCAGTAGATAATATGCCTTGACGTATCAAAGAGCACAATGCGGCCCATGCAGCAGAAGCACAAAGTAGCCTGTTCAGGTAGACCACTCATTCGGCGTCACAGCCCCCGAACACCTTCAAGCGAGTCCAGAACAACCTGCAACAAGATCGCCTGGCACGATCAGAGCTTGCCTAGCAATTCGGCCCCTGTCCCAGTCCCAGTCAAGCGACAAAATCCTTGCCGCGCGTACATAACTACGCACTAAAAATACCATGGACATAGGCGGGGGCATGATCAGGACACGCCCACAATGTGGCTTAACCACCCTAGGGGTTGTATACCTTTATCATTCCTTTTTTCAGGGCCTAACTCTCTGGAAGCCCTTTCCGACAGTACAATTGCCAGACACATTTCGGAAGCAACAACCAACAGGCACCAAGAAGCTAAGATGAACATGGGAATCCTCAGGTGGTCTCTAATAATAATAATTGATATACCCGTTTTTTACTATCTATGCGCAGCTCGCCCTGGGATAGGACATTTCGAATTGTCCTACTTTCTGCTTATTGCACTACTTGTACCAGTACGCTCCAACGTATTATTTAAATAACAATGCATATCATTAATCTGTCATTGCATTATTTAAGTTTTTCCCTTTTTCTCTCACTTATATGTCCATTTACGACAATCCGCACCCGTACGTCCGGCTATGGTCAATGCGCCAGGGGCTCCCGTTTACCCCATAATACGGCGCAAGAAGTCCGAACACTTTCGACGGTGCGGCTCCCCGAACTTATAGCATTATATGCATCAGCTCTGAATCAGGTCTTTGGTCAAATGTTGGGTTGCCCGGCTCCCATGCTTTGGTACCTTACGTTCCGCTATTTCGGCTAAGGTAGCGGTGGGAGAACTACTGCGATTGTGTCCCGGTTCTTCCAGACGAGCACCTCAGTAGAGAAAGCCAAAAAATGACTGTCATGATTAGCCGAGAGACTGGTCGTTGTTCGAGAGGTCTCAAGTCCTTAAAGACTTTTTCCGCTTCGGGCGAGGAGTCGGCCTTGTCTGGCTTAGGCGTGTATAGCGCCCCAAATTTGGCCCTCCGAATACCAGGGGCTTCGCCAAAATTTAAAATTATAGACTTCTATGGCTAAGTGAGAGTGATAAAGCATTATAGTCCAATTGCCTGGTTCGTTGCACTGAACACCTCCCTTGAAGGACCCAAAATTGGGATAAAGAGTGCTCAGCTTTATCCCGAACACCCTAGTACTAGTTACATGGGGGCAGAAGCCGACGACTGGCCAACTCTCGGATTTTATAAACGGCCGCACAGAAGTTAATATTTTAAATTAAGAAAGTGTCACATGACGCAAATGAACTCATTTCATATTAAAGGATCACATGAGCATGTTCATTCAAAAATTACATCCTTGGCACACTCATCTGCCACTAGGTGGGAACCCTTCACGACACTCTCATAATAATTCTTGGGGCGGCGATCCTCCTTGCCCTCCGGCGGCCCCTCCTTCACCAGCTTCACGACGTCCAGCTTCACCCAGTGTACCTTCGCCTGGGCAAAAGCCCTACGTGCACCCTCGATGCAGACGGGCCACTTGATGACTTCAAGCCATGGCTAGGATTCCACAAGCCGCCTCACCAGACCGAAGTAGCTACCGGACAGGGGCTCGCCAGGCCAAATCCGGATTATAAGGCCCTTCTAGGCCTGTTCGGCCGCCTTGTGAAGCTCAACCAACTGCTTCAGCTGGTTGCTCAAGGGTACGGGGTGTTCGGTCCCAATATACTAAGACTAGAACAACTTCTCCGTCGAGCTCCCCTCCTTAGCCCGGTAAAACTCTACGGCATCCAGTACACTGCTGGGAAGATCTGCAAACGCTCCTGGAGAGCTCCGATCTCGGGTAAGAAAAAGGAAAGTCTCCTTCACGTGCTTGCTTTGCATAATGAATGCCTTACCCGCTGCTATCTTCTTCACTGCGTCAATCTCCTGGAGGGCCTTGTGTGCTTCGGCCTTGGCGCTCCGGACGCTTTCAAGCGCCTGCGCGAGCTCGGACTTTCGCGTCTTAGAGTCAAGCTTCAAGGACTCATGCTTTTTTGCGAGAGCCTCGAGCTCTTGCTGCACCTCGCCTACTCGGGCTTCTTGCTTCTCCCGCTCAATACGCTCCTTGGCCGCTTTCTCTTTGGTCTCGGACAGCGCTTTCCTCAGGGTCGTCACTTCGGTCGTGGCCCCTGGCAAACCCATGATGATCCTATTATTTTATAACTGAATTTCTTTTTAACTATATAGACAGGGGTATTTCTTACCTTTGCTCTCTTCAAGCTGCCTCTTGGTAAGGCCGAGCTCGTCCTCGGACCGCTTCAGGTCCTGCTTCTGCGCAGAGACCTCCGTAGTACGTGCGGCAGCGGCCAACAGTGAAGCCTGCACATACACATAGACATACTCTAATTAGACTCCTGAGTTATCATTTGATCCTCTATTCGGCTTTTCTTTTTGAACGCCGAACAGAGCATCCGGGGCTACTATCTATGCGGTAATATTTTTCGTATATTTTGATTGCTTACCTCAAAGCCTGTTAGGAGGCTCGCGCAAGCTTCGGTCAGTCCGTTTTTGGCGGACTGAACCTTCTCAACCACCGCACTCATGATAGTGCGGTGCTCTTCATCGATGGAAGCGCTGCGAAGCGCTTCCAGCAAGTTGTCTGGTGCCTCTGGTTGGACAGAGGACACTGGCACGGATGGTTGGCCCCCCTTAACGGGGGACCGCCTGCCGGAGTCCGGAACCATCAAAGGTTCCGACGTAGTGTTCGGCTGAGGGCCGAACTCGGAGCCCGTAGGAGCCTTGCTCCCTTGGTACCCAGGGTCCGGGAAGTCGCCTCGAGGCGCCCCCAGGACCACCTCCCCTTGGCTCGGTGCCTTTTGAGACAACACCTCGGTGTTTTCCGTAGGGTGAGGGGTGGTAGCGGTCGGGAGAGAACCGTTGTTCATATCCGACGAGTCCAGAGAGCCGCTCGACGAGGATACGTCGAGACGAGCTCGGGACGGACTGCATAATCATGTTCGGCATGAGGAGAGGCAGTGTAATAAAGCATACCATGAAGTATTATGGCACCCGGACACTTAAGATTTCGCCAGGGGCTTGACCCTGGGTAGCCACTCGTCGCCGCAGTCAGCGGCCGTCGTGGCGCAGTTCGGAGGGAGGGTCCTTCCTTTCTTGGACCCTTCGGCCTCCCCGGTTGGGTCGGCCTTCCTTTTCTTGTCTCCCCCTGCTGGGGGGGAGAACTTTCCTCTTCCTCCTCCTCATCTTCATGGGAGGAGTGCGCGTCGGAGTCATTAGACGATGAATCCGATACAACCTTGCACCGGAGACCCTTTCGGGTCCCTGCGGCCTTCTTCTTGGTCTTCTTCACCGGCACCTTGTAAGGTGCCGGAGTCAGCATCTCCATTAGGAGAGGGCCTGCAGGATCTTCGGGCAAGGGGGCTGGGCAATCAAGTTGCTCCGCTATCTTTATCCAGTCCTGTTAATGGCATAGAAGCTTAGATCCTGTATATGACTAAACCGGGGCAAATAAATACCCTAAGAGATATAAAAACTTACCAGATTGGCGTGGTGTTTTGCGCTGAGTCCACGGTCCTCGGTGGGGGAAGGAGGAATCTCGGCGCCCTTGAACAGCACCCTCTAGACGTCCTCGTGCGTCGTGTCATACAGCTCTCGCAGCGACTGTTGCTTGGCCGAGTCGAACTCCCACAAATCAAATGCCCGCCGTTGACACGGAAGGATCCGATGGAAGAGCATGACCTGGACCATGTTGACGAGCTTGATTTTCTTGCTCGTCATTTTCCGGATACAGGTCTGGAGTCCGGTCAACTCTACCAAAGAACCCCGGTATAGGCCCTTTTCTTTCCAGGAGGTGAGCCGCGTGGGGATTCTGGATCGAAATTTGGGGGCCGCCACCCAGTTGGAGTCGCGCGGCTCGGTGATGTAGAACCACCCCGATTTCCACCCCTTTATGGTATCCACATAGGTGCCCTCGAGCCAGGTGACATTAGGCATCTTGGCCACCATGGCGCCTCCGCACTCTGCTTGCTGTCCACCCACCACCTTCGATTTAACATTGAAGGTTTTCAGCCATAGGCCGAAGTGGGGCCTGATGCGGAGGAAGGCCTCACACACAACGATAAACGCCGAGATGTTGAGGATGAAATTGGGGGCCAGATCATGAAAATCCAGCCCATAGTAGAACATGAGCCTGCGGACAAACGGGTGGAGGGGAAATCCCAGTCCGCGGACAAAATGGGTAAGAAAAACTACCCTCTCATGGGGTTCGGGCGTTCGGATGATCTGCCCCGCATTTGGCAGCCGGTGCGTGATATCCGCGGCCAAATATCCGGCTTCCCGTAACTTTTTGATGTTCTCCTCCGTGAAGGAGGAGACCATCCACTTGCCTCCTGCTCCGGACAAGCCTGCAGTGGTTTGAGAAGAGGAAGGCGAGCTTGGGCACTAGAGCTCGAGTGTGCGGGAATGGGTAAGCAAGGAGGAAGAAGGCGTGGGTGAAAAGAGTGAATCCTCGTCCCTTTATAAGGGTGGAAGAGGCGATGCGTCTCCCCACTTTCCTGGTAAAACCGCTTATTCCCCAGGCGCCTAATTGATGGTGCGGTTGGGTTACCCACGTCCGTATTGATGAGAATCCCGTAATAAGGGGGACACGATCTCTGCTTTGACAAGACGTGTCAAGAAAACCGCCCCATGTTATGTGTGGTGCTAGTTGAGAGAAACGGTTCGAATAATGACCGAGCCATGACATAACATCGTGCAGTTAGAACGCGTCAGCAGGTTAGATTTGTGCAAATATTATTCTCTCTGCGGTAGTATGTGGAACTTGTTTGGCAGAGCCGGACAGTATTCTGGTGTTCAAAATCTTCTATGGAGTGTTCGGAGGAGGAACCCACCTTGCAATGCCGAAGACAATACTGCGCGCCGGACTCATCGTCATTAAAGCCTGGTTCAGGGGCTACTTAGGGAGTCCTGGATTAGGGGGTCTCCGAATAGCCGGACTATATCCTTTGGCCGGACTGTTGGACTATGAAGATATGAGATTGAAGACTTCGTCCCGTGTCCGGATGGGACTCTAGTTGGCGTGGAAGGCAAGCTAGGCAATACGGATATGTATATCTCCTCATTTGTAACCAACCTTGTGTAACCCTAGCTCCCTCCGGTGTCTATATAAACCAGAGGGTTTAGTCCGTAGGACAACATACAATCATACCATAGGCTAGCTTCTAGGGTTTAGCCTCTCTGATCTCGTGGTAGATCAACTCTTGTAATACTCATATCATCAAGAACAATCAAGCAAGACGTAGGGTATTACCTCCCTCAAGAGGGCCCGAACCTGGGTAAACATCATGTCCCCTGCCTCCTGTTACCATCTGCCTTAGATGCACAGTTCGGGACCCCATACCCGAGATCCGTCAGTTTTGACACCGACACATGTCATCTTGCTTAAGGCGTTACTCTGTTTTCATTAACTTAATACTCTAGATGCATGCTGGATAGCGGTCGATGAGTGGAGTAATAGTAGTAGATGCAGGCAGGAGTTGGTCTACTTGTCTTGGACGTGATGCCTATACACATGATCATACCTAGATATTCTCATAACTATGCTCAATTCTGTCAATTGCTCAACAGTAATTCGTTCACCCACCGTAGAATACTTATGCTCTTGAGAGAAGCCACTAGTGAAACCTATGGCCCCCGGGTCTATCTTCATCATATTAATCTTACCATACTTAATAATTTCCTTTGTTTTTTACTTTGCTTTTATTTTATTTTGCATCTTTATCATAAAAATACCAAAAATATTATCTTATCATATCTATCAGATCTCACTCTCGTCAGTGGCCGTGTAGGGATTGACAACCCCTTATCACGTTGGTTGCGAGGATTTATTTGTTTTGTGCAGGTACGAGAGACTCGCGCGTAGCCTCCTACTGGATTGATACCTTGGTTCTCAAAAACTGAGGGAAATACTTACGCTACTTTGCTGCATCATCCCTTCCTCTTCGGGGAAAACCAACGCAGTGCTCAAGAGGTAGCAGACACATGCAGAGAGGACATCCAGCGGTTCCAATGGCGCTCCCCGTGGCTCCAATGGCGCTCCCAGCGGCCGACGATAACAGCGGGCAGTTCACCACGCATCACGTAGTGGACACCCACGTGAGGGGGAAGGCCCTCTTCGTGGTGTACACGAATGATCTGATCGTGGTGGAGAGCTCCATCCAAACTATGGAGCAGTTCCTTGCTGAGGACAAGTACCGAGTGGTCGGCTTCGATCTCGATTACACCATCGGTCGTGCCGGGCATGATCAGAAGGTTGTCGTCGCCCAGTTGTGCATGCGACATGACGTCCTCGTCTACCACTTCCACCTTGCCACAAGGCCTTGCGAGCGTTTCTCCAGGTTTATCAAGAGCTCCGACTACAGTTTTGCTACGGTGGATACCACCAACGATCTAAAAGCGCTCAAGGTTTCGGACTTGAAATGCCCGAATCTTGTCAACATCGAGCACCACTACAAGGTCTGGGGCACCGACAAAAGCAAACTGAACTCCCTGGTTGACCTCGCCTCAGCCATCATCGACCCCTACTACGTGAAGATGAAGCAAGAGAGTAATAAGGACAAGAACACCTGGCACAGTGTGTAGCATAAGAGACTGGATGAACAACATGTCAAGTACGCGGCTATGGACGTGTACACAAGCTAGAGATGTACAGTCAGATTGTTGACATGAGGAACTGTCTTCTTCCTGACCTAGAAGAGGGATCGAGCCACATAGCAGTGGTGGGAGCGTCACAAGAAGTAGATGACTAGACGATCATTTCTCGTACTTTAGAATGCATGCAATTGTTTATTGAGCTGTGTGCGAATGATCTGTATAGTCACTTATGTAATTGGATGTTTATTCCAGTTATATATATACATGTTATTCTACTATAGACAAAGCAATTCACATGGCTTATTAGCAGCAATCGTCTGTGTTATTATTGGTCTTCGCACACATTTAAGATTACGGACATGTTTGCCATGTATCACATAGATCTTGTCCAGTTGAACTGTTTCCATTGTGTTGCCTAATCAAACATAGTTCATCCCAGTGAGCCGTATGTTGTATATCGCACACGCCTTCATCTGGCTGCCAGTTTCTTTTGTGCCTTCTCATCACAAACAGTTAATTGAGCTGAACTGTATCCCTACATCGCACACGCAACTAAATTCTGAACCGTGTTTGATGCATCTGTCATCGCAAACATTTTGCACCTTTTTTGACGGTTTTTTACACTACCGTTTGCGATTATGGCATCGCACACAGTTTCATCGAAGGGTCTCTAATTTAGGTATCACGTTTGGACCATCCTGCAGTAGTGATGCTATAAAGAAAAGAATATGATATGACATGATGAACAGCACCCCACATCAAATTTTTTGTTTTTATCACTTACCTACTCGAGGACGAATAGGAGCTAAGCTTTGGGATGCTGATACGTCTCCAACGTATCTACAATTTATGAAGTATTCTTGCTATTTTATTATCAATCTTGGATGTTTTATAATCATTTTATATCATTTTTTGTACTAACCTATTGACATAGTGCCAAGTTCCAGTTGCTATTTTTTCCATGTTTTTTACATCGCAGAAAATCAATATCGAACGGAGTCCAAATGCCATGAAACTTTACAGAGATTTTTTATGGACCAGAAGGAACAAGTTGGGCCCTAGAAGCACCTGGGGGAGTCCCGAGGAGGCGACAACCAACCAGGGCGCGCCAGGAGGCCCAGGCGCCCCCTAGTGGGTTGTGCCCACCTCGGGTGCCCCCAGGACGCCTCTTTGCTCTATAGATACCCCAAAACTACCAGAACCCTAGGGGAGTCAACAAAATATTCATCCAGCCGTCGCAGAGGCCAGAACCAACAGATCCAATCTAGACACCATCACGGAGGGGTTCACAACTTCCATTGGTGCCTCTTCGATGATTCGTGAGTAGTTCTTTGTAGACCTTTGGGTCCGTAGTTAGTAGCTAGATGGCTTCATCTCTCTCTTTTGATTCTCAATACAATGTTCTCTTGGAGATCCATATGATGTAACTCTTTTGCGGTGTGTTTGCTGGTGAAAGTGCAACTATCCCTAGGTGGTTTTAGTAATTCATAACAACATATAGCTCATTGAGCTAATGCTATTCCAAGATGACTATTTCAGGAAAGCTCAATGATTGGCATGGCATGGATGTGAAAGTGGAACCCTCAAAATGCTAAGGACAAAGGATTGGCTCAAGCTCAAAAGCTCAAGACTCTTCATTTTATATTTTAGTGATCCAAGATCACATTGAGTCTTTAGGAAAAG
Source organism: Triticum aestivum (assembly GCF_018294505.1). Lineage (NCBI taxonomy): Eukaryota > Viridiplantae > Streptophyta > Magnoliopsida > Poales > Poaceae > Triticum > Triticum aestivum. Next base: position 472,810,814 of record NC_057794.1, read on the forward strand.
CCAATACTATCAAGGAGGGATGAGGTGTTGCTTAATGAGCCTCTTGCTTCATGTGCTTAGTGATATGCTCCAAAACCCTCAACTACTTTCCCATATCCACATATGACCTAAACCCTAAGCCAAACTCGGTCCTACCGATTCTTTCTATCCGGCGCCACCGAGTTTCACTTGTCATAAGCCACTGCCAAACCCTAGCAATTCGGTTCTACCGATAGGGATCTCGGTCTCACCGAGATGGGATTGCAAACTCTCTGTTTCCCTTTCGTAACTTTTCGGTCTCACCGAAAGAGCGAATCGGTCCCACCGAGATTGCAATGTAAACTCTTTGTTTCCCTTTTGTAACTTTTCGGTCTCACCGAAAGAGCAAATCGGTCCCACCGAGTTTGCCTGACCAACTCTCTGGTTAGCTTATTACCAAACTCGGTCTCACCGAGTTTGTGTAATCGGTCTCACCGAGATTACGTTATGCCCAAACCCTAACCATATCGGTCCTACCGAGTTGCATGTCAGTCCCACCGAAAATCTCTAACGGTCACTAGGTTTACCTTTTCGGTCCGACCGAGTTTGTTGATTCGGTCCCACCGAGATTGGAAAACTGTGTGTAACGGTTGGATTTTGTGTGGAGGCTATATATACCCCTCCACCTCCTCTTCATTCGTGGAGAGAGCCATCAGAACACATACACAATTCCAACTCATATGTTCTGAGAGAGAACCACCTACTCATGTGTTGAGACCAAGATATTCCATTCCTACCATATGAATCTTGATCTCTAGCCTTCCCCAAGTTGCTTTCCACTCAAATCTTCTTTCCACAAAATCCAAATCCTATGAGAGAGAGTTGAGTGTTGGGGAGACTATCATTTGAAGCACAAGAGCAAGGAGTTCATCATCAACACACCATTTGTTACTTCTTGGAGAGTGGTGTCTCCTAGATTGGCTAGGTGTCACTTGGGAGCCTCCGACAAGATTGTGGAGTTGAACCAAGGAGTTTGTAAGGGCAAGGAGATCGCCTACTTCGTGAAGATCTACCGCTAGTGAGGCAAGTCCTTCGTGGGCGATGGCCATGGTGGGATAGACAAGGTTGCTTCTTCGTGGACCCTTCGTGGGTGGTTGCTTCTTCATGGACCCTTCGTGGGTGGAGCCCTCCGTGGACTCGCGCAACCATTACCCTTCGTGGGTGGAGCCCTCCGTGGACTCGCGCAACCGTTACCCTTCGTGGGTTGAAGTCTCCATCAACGTGGATGTAGGATAGCACCACCTATCCGAACCACGGGAAAAACATCCGTGTCTCCAATTGCGTTTGAATTCTCCAAACCCTTCCCTTTACATTCTTGCAAGTTGCATGCTTTACTTTCCGCTGCCAATATACTCTTTGCATGCTTGCTTGAATTGTGTGATGATTGCTTGACTTGTCCTACAATAGCTAAAATCTGCCAAGAACTAAAACTGGGAAAAGGTTAAGTTTTTATTTGGTCAAGTAGTCTAATCACCCCCCCCTCTAGACATACTTTCGATCCTACAAGTGGTATCAGAGCTTTGGTCTCCATTTGCTTTGATCTCCATAGCTTTTGGTGGTCATAGCCTTGGTTTCACAACCTAGGAGAGTATGGCGTCTAGCGAGGGAAATTATCACCGTAGAGGTCCTTACTTTGATGGTACTAATTTTGCTAGTTGGAAGCATAAAATGAAAATGCATATTCTTGGACATAACCCCGCCGTTTGGGCTATTGTGTGTGTTGGTTTGCAAGGTGACTTCTTTGATGGGAAAGAACCAAACCGTGAAGCTACCGCGGATGAGTTGAAGATGTTGCAATACAATGCTCAAGCTTGTGATATTCTCTTCAACGGATTGTGCCCCGAAGAATTCAACAAAATCAGCCGTCTTGAGAATGCAAAGGAAATTTGGGACACTTTGATTGATATGCACGAAGGTACCGACTCCGTCAAGGAATCCAAGTTGGATGTGCTTCAAAGTCAACTTGACAAGTTCAAAATGAAGGATGGTGAAGGTGTCGCTGAAATGTACTCTAGGCTTGCTCTCATCACAAATGAGATTGCCGGCTTAGGAAGTGAAGAGATGACCGATAGATTCATCATCAAGAAGATTCTAAGAGCCTTGGATGGAAAATATGATACCGTGTGCACATTGATCCAAATGATGCCCAATTACAAAGATCTCAAGCCAACGGAGGTGATTGGAAGAATTGTTGCTCATGAGATGTCACTTAAGGATAAAGAGGAACTTCACAACAAATCAAGTGGTGCCTACAAAGCCTCATGTGAAGCCCCTACATCATCAAGTGAGAAACAAAACTTCAATGAAGAATTGAGCTTAATGGTGAAGAACTTCAACAAGTTCTACAAGAGTAGAAGCAAAGATAGAAGCTTCAAGTCAAGGTCCTACAATGACAAAAGATCTTCTAGTCGAGAGCGAAACTGCTACAGTTGTGGAAGACCCGGACACTATTCCAATGAGTGTACGGCTCCCTACAAGAGAAGAGAAGATTCTCCAAAAAGAAGAAGCAAAGAATCACCACCAAGAGAGAGAAGGAGTAGAGATGATCGTTATGAACGAAGATACTCACGGAGAAGCAAGGATTCGGAAAGGAAGGAAAAATCATCAAGGAGCTACACAAAACGAAGACATCAAGCTCATGTTGGTGAATGGGTATCCGGCTCCGACTCCGACAGCCACTCCGAGAGAAGTTATCACTCCGACTCCGAAGATACTCAAGATGAAGGTGTTGCCGGTCTAGCACTTGTGTCAACCAACTCCTACGACATATTTGACTCACCAAATGAAGGAATTGGAAGATGCTTCATGGCCAAAGGTCCTAAGGTAACACACCCCGAGTATGTTGATTTCAATAGTGATGAAGATGACTTGTTAGGTGATGATTTGCTTGTTGACAACTCTAGTGATGAATACTATGATGAAACGTCAATTAATCATGCTAATCAAGATAAAACGAATGACAATGATAAGGAGAAGATTGAGGCTCTAACTAAAGAACTAAACACTCTTAAGTTAGCTCATGAAACTATCTTCGAAGATCATCGAGAACTTTTAAGAGCTCATGAGAAATTACGCTTTGAAAAGCTCAATCTTGAGCAAGAGCATGAGTTCTTAAAAGCAATCAATGATGATCTCCGCAAGAAAAGTTCTTCTTACATTGCCAAGCGTTTACTCTTATCCACTTACATGCCTCAAGTCAAGTCTAGTAACAAGAACAAGAAAGATTCTTCCTCTAGCAGTAACAATGATCATGCTAAATCCAATATTGTTGCTTCTAGTAGTTCTCTTGATTCCACTAATGATTCTCTTAGCCAAGTTACACTTGAGCAAGAAAATAGCTTATTGAAGGGAATTATAGAGAAAGGAGTGTACAAAAGCCTTGCCGGGAGTAAGCAATTCGAGGAAATTGTGCGCAAGCAAGGAATGCACCGGAAGAATCAAGGTGTTGGTTTTGAACGAAAGTTCAATGCCAATGGAGTTGAGTGGGAAGAAGATCAATACCCCAAGACAAAGTTTGTTCCTCAACAAGAGAAGTATGATACTTCTTTCAAGGGGACACAAGCTCAAGATGATCTTCCACCACAAGACTACAAGCAAAAAGGCAAGGACAAGCTTCAAGAGGAAATTGATGCATTTGAAGAAGCTCCTAAGACCTTAGTCAAGTGGATTCCCAAGACTACTTCAAGTTCCACTTCATCAAGTACGACTACAACTCCAAGGATTCCCATCAAGATGGTGTGGATCCAAAAGAAGAAGAACTAGAGAGTTCTTGAGGGTGACTCCGCCAACATACTTCACTCTTATCATTTTGGCAAGAACAAGTGCAATCAACTTCCACATCTTGCACTAGTTCAAGGAGTCACAAACCCTCTTGTTGGTAAGACAAGGGACAAGGTAACCTAAAAGTTTTCATGGACATCATCTTGTGTGTGCATCACTCTATGTCTATGGATATCCTTGTTTGTTCCTTGTGGGACTAACCCATGTAGGTATTGAAAGTGCAATTCACTCAAATGGATAGCTCCAAGTGATCTACATCAACATTGAGCATCCACATCTTCAACATCTACATGAAGTCATCATCGACAAAACCCGAGGTTAGTTCATCCCTCTAAGGGGGGATATCACATCTAGGGGGAGCTTTACTCTAAGACTTGAGCTAAAGCAACTCTAAAGATGTGAACACAACAATGCTTTATGTAAAAGTGGTAACCCCACTTGAGCTTAAACGATGAGTATGACCTATGATCAAGTGTTCTCACTTGACTCCTAAGTCAATATACTCATATATAGATGACCTTGTCATCGCAAATTGCTTGATAGATGCTAGAATTGGTTGTGCATGCCTTGTCACATATTTCATTTGCCATCTTATTGTGTGAGCATGCTGGTTGCATATTTTACTCATTCGAGGACATCCACTTGTTGTTTTGATTGTTTGGTTTTATTTCCTTTTGCCAAGTGGATGGACAAGAATGCCTAAGAACCTCCTCTAGCTATCTATGCTTTTCTCGTCTCAAACTCTATTCATGCTACATCACAAAATTTGATCAAGTCAGATTCGAACCACTCTGTGTGAGGAGCGCTCGGAGTCCCCGATTCGTCATAGACTTAAACTTCCAAAACCTCTTTATGATTCTCGGTCTGACCGATACCCTACTTTCGGTCCTACCGAGATCATTAAGTTGATCTAGGTTTTCGATCTCGGTGCAACCGATTTGAACCATTCGGTCACACCGAGTTGCAACAACTGTATACAGTTTTGCATCTCGGTGCCACCGAGTTGTTCCACTCGGTCACACCGACAGGGTCGGGCTATATATAGTCACGGGCAAAAATTTGGAAATTTCTCCGAACCCCTTCGCCCGCGCGATAGCCTGCTCTGCCAACTTGGTCTCCGGATCGTCTCCTCGCCGCCAGCCGCCTCCAGTCGCTGGTCTCCGTCGCCGTCAACGGAAATTCAACCCCGCCGTTGCCGCCGTAGCGAGTCTCCGCCGAACTAGGGTATGGACTCGATCTTTGTGCTATTCCCCAATCCGATTCTTAGCACATTGTGATCATCATGATTCTTGCCACGTTTGTTAAACTTCTATCCAGTCAATGAACTCGTAGATTAGGTTTAATTCGAAAATTTTAGGGTTAGGTTTCCGCCGAAACCATCTCGGACCCACCGAGTTGAAAAACTCGGTCCCACCGATTTGGCTTATGCCATTGCACAAGTGAGACTCGGTCTGACCGAGAATTACTTATCGGTGTGACCGATTTTGGAACTCTGTGAAACCCTAGCAGTCTCGGTGCCACCGAACTGTGACTCGGTCTGACCGAGTTCACTAGTTTAGGTGCCAAAACTGCTTCGGTATCACCGAGTTTAGAAATCGGTAGATCCGAGATGCTTTCAGTGGGAAACTAAAACTAAGTTTTTGAATTATTCTTTTGCAAAAATCTCTGCATTTTGTGATGCTTATCCACTCTATCTCATCTATAACCTATTCACAGGGTCAGCAGTCAGAGTTTGCATCATGTCAGACCAAAGTGATAGCCAGAACTTGTCAGAGCAGCAAGTGCAGATGAGTGAGGGCACTAGTCCCTCAAGTTCCTCAGATGATGGCAGCAGGAGCACCCCTAGCAATCTGCCTAAAGCTGCCACAAGACAGAGAAAGAAGAGAACCTCAGACTCAGAAGATGAGGATTATGTGGCAGAAGAGGAAGCAACTTCCAAGAGAGTTGAGCCAGCACAGGGCATAAAACCAGGGATGAAGATCAAAAGGCCAGCAGGCAGGAAGCCTATGTCAAAGGCCAGAGCTTCAACTGAGAAGCCCACTCCCATTGAGCCAGTTGCTGCTGAAGGCAAGAAGAGGAAAGAAAGGGTGAAGAAAACTGTAGCCAGAGTGCTTGGCAAGGCTTCCATCATGGAAGATGAGGAGGAAGAAGAAGAGGTAGCTGCACCAGCACCTAAGGCACCCAAGCTGATGGGTGATGCCATAAGAACAGGCGCAGCTACTTCCAAGGCCAAGCCAGCTCCAAAGCCAAAGCCAAATAGGAACACAAGAAGCATCCCAGCTACTGAGAAGAACAAGGCCCCAGTGCCTGAAGCTGCAGAAGAAGAAGAAGAGAATGTTCTTAGAAAGCTCAAGCCCAAGATCCCAGACCACAACGATGCTCATCCTGTGGCTGAGGATATGAAACTCAGGAGAGATTCAGGGCTCCGGAAGTGGAGAGAAGCAGACCCGTGTGCTTCAAGGAGAAGGACTGCAGTTGACTACAGGTTTCACACCAAGGAGCAGCAAGACTTTTATGAGACAATGCTGCTAGACAAGAAGCCAATTGTCTGTGATATGAGATGGGTTGATTGGCAATACATCAAGGACAACGAAGAGTACTACCCTGGAGTGCTCCGGACTCCACCACCACCTGAAGATCAAGCCTGAGTGTCAACTTAGCACTATGCATTTTCTAGGAACATTTTGGTAACTTGTTGCCAAAGGGGGAGAAAATGTATAGATCATAGGCTTCGAGAGAGAGTGTTTCTTTTAGTGTTGCTTTTATTCTCTCTTGTTTTATTTGGTGGTTTTTCGAACTTTGTTTGCTTTTGTGTGAGATACTATGTCATTGCTCGTGAGACATTGATGATCATGTGTTTGATCATAAGCTACACTTAATGTTTGCTTAATATTATCATCAAATCTATCTTATGTGATCATTCACTATTCTTGGTGATGAGTGCATGTATTTCATTCTTATCATTTTAAGTGCTCCACCAAGATGTATGTGACATGGAAGAGTAACCCATGACTCTAACTCTTTGTGCATTTGCAGTCCAAAGCAAATTTTAAATATGCACAAATTTAGGGGGAGCTCTTACTTGTCACATACTTCTCAAAGCGACGATATATTTCATGCTTATTATCATTTGTCGAAGCTTTGATCTATATGTTGTCATCAATTACCAAAAAGGGGGAGATTGAAAGTGCAACTATCCCTAGGTGGTTTTGGTAATTCATAACAACATATAGCTCATTGAGCTAATGCTATTCCAAGATGACTATTTCAGGAAAGCTCAATGATTGGCATGGCATGGATGTGAAAGTGGAACCCTCAAAATGCTAAGGACAAAGGATTGGCTCAAGCTCAAAAGCTCAAGACTCTTCATTTTATATTTTAGTGATCCAAGATCACATTGAGTCTTTAGGAAAAGCCAATACTATCAAGGAGGGATGAGGTGTTGCTTAATGAGCCTCTTGCTTCATGTGCTTAGTGATATGCTCCAAAACCCTCAACTACTTTCCCATATCCACATATGACCTAAACCCTAAGCCAAACTCGGTCCTACCGATTCTTTCTATCCGGCGCCACCGAGTTTCACTTGTCATAAGCCACTGCCAAACCCTAGCAATTCGGTTCTACCGATAGGGATCTCGGTCTCACCGAGATGGGATTGCAAACTCTCTGTTTCCCTTTCGTAACTTTTCGGTCTCACCGAAAGAGCGAATCGGTCCCACCGAGATTGCAATGTAAACTCTTTGTTTCCCTTTTGTAACTTTTCGGTCTCACCGAAAGAGCAAATCGGTCCCACCGAGTTTGCCTGACCAACTCTCTGGTTAGCTTATTACCAAACTCGGTCTCACCGAGTTTGTGTAATCGGTCTCACCGAGATTACGTTATGCCCAAACCCTAACCATATCGGTCCTACCGAGTTGCATGTCAGTCCCACCGAAAATCTCTAACGGTCACTAGGTTTACCTTTTCGGTCCGACCGAGTTTGTTGATTCGGTCCCACCGAGATTGGAAAACTGTGTGTAACGGTTGGATTTTGTGTGGAGGCTATATATACCCCTCCACCTCCTCTTCATTCGTGGAGAGAGCCATCAGAACACATACACAATTCCAACTCATATGTTCTGAGAGAGAACCATCTACTCATGTGTTGAGACCAAGATATTCCATTCCTACCATATGAATCTTGATCTCTAGCCTTCCCCAAGTTGCTTTCCACTCAAATCTTCTTTCCACAAAATCCAAATCCTATGAGAGAGAGTTGAGTGTTGGGGAGACTATCATTTGAAGCACAAGAGCAAGGAGTTCATCATCAACACACCATTTGTTACTTCTTGGAGAGTGGTGTCTCCTAGATTGGCTAGGTGTTACTTGGGAGCCTCCGACAAGATTGTGGAGTTGAACCAAGGAGTTTGTAAGGGCAAGGAGATCGCCTACTTCGTGAAGATCTACCGCTACTGAGGCAAGTCCTTCATGGGCGATGGCCATGGTGGGATAGACAAGGTTGCTTCTTCGTGGACCCTTCGTGGGTGGTTGCTTCTTCGTGGACCCTTCGTGGGTGGAGCTCCCCGTGGATGCGCACAACCATTACCCTTCGTGGGTGGAGCCCTCCGTGGACTCGCGCAACCGTTACCCTTCGTGGGTTGAAGTCTCCATCAACGTGGATGTAGGATAGCACCACCTATCCGAACCATGGGAAAAACATCCGTGTCTCCAATTGCGTTTGAATTCTCCAAGCCCTTCCCTTTACATTCTTGCAAGTTGCATGCTTTACTTTCCGCTGCCAATATACTCTTTGCATGCTTGCTTGAATTGTGTGATGATTGCTTGACTTGTCCTACAATAGCTAAAATCTGCCAAGAACTAAAATTGGGAAAAGGTTAAGTTTTTATTTGGTCAAGTAGTCTAATCACCCCCCCCCCCTCTAGACATACTTTCGATCCTACAGCTGGGATCGATGAACTTTGAGATTAAGATCAGATCTATCTTTTTATATCCATGAAAGTATTTGAGTTTCTTTGATCTCTTTAATGTGTGATCTCTTATAGACTCATATTTCTTCTCTGATATTTGGGTTTTTTGGCCAACTTGATCTATTTATCTTGTAGTGGGAAGAGGTGCCCGGTAGTGGGTTTGATTTTACGGTGCTTGATCCTAGTGACAGAAAGGGAACCGACACGTATGTATCGTTGCTACTAAGGATAAAAAGATGGGATCTATATCTACCACCATAGATAAAAGGATCTCGTCTACATCATATCATCGTTCTTATTGCATTACTCTATTTTTCGATGAACTTAATACACTAGATGCATGCTGGATAGCGGTCGATGTGTTGAGTAATAGTAGTAGATGCAGGCAGGAGTCGGTCTACTAATCTTGGATGTGATGCCTATGTAATGATCATTGCCTAGATATCGTCATAATTATTTGAGGTCCTATCAATTGCCCAACACTAATTTGTTTACCCACCGTTTGCTATTTTTCTCGAGAGAAGCAACTAGTGAAACCTACGGCCCCCAGGTCTTCTTTCTCATATATTTGTCTTTGCAATCTATTTTTCTCTTGCTTTTATTTTTAGATCTATTAATCCAAAACACAAAAATACTTTGTTGCACTTTATTTTATTTGTGATCTATTTATTCAATCTATCACAATTTATCTCTCGTACACGCACCATTTCTGGCGCTGTTACCCGAAAGGGATTGACATCCCCTTTAACATGTCGGGTTGTGAGTGGTTGTTATTTGTGTGCAGGGGCTGTTTATGTTGTGTTACTTGGTTCTCCTACTGGTTCGATACACTTGGTTTCATATCTTTGGGAAAAACCTACCGCCGCTGTGCTGCATCATCCCTTCCTCTTTGGGGAAATACCGACGTAGCTTCAAGCAACATCAGGGCCCACTAGGCATCCCCAAGCTTAGTTGCTTGGGTATTCGTTGAATATTACCTTGGGGTGCCTTGGGCATCCCCAAGCTAAGGGTCTTTCCACTCCTTATTCTCCTCATATCGATATCTCACCCAAAACTTGAAAACTTCAAACACACAACACATAACAGAACTTCGTGAGATAGGTTAGTATGATAAAGAGAAAATCATTCACTCACGTACTGTCAAGAAAAGATTCATAATTGTTATCAAACAATGCCTACTATGCCATGTCCTTTATACAATTTATATTGACCAATATAAGCCATAGAAACTAGAAAACAAGCAAACTATGCATTGAAAACAGAATCTATCAAAAATAGAATAGTGTAATGATCTGAACAATTAGTATAATTATGTAAATCCAAAAATTATTAAAAATTAGGACAACGTGGGAAATTTGCATCTCAATAATGTGTAAAAAATTCAGAATTTTTGGATGCTCCTGTGAGTTTCAACAATTCTGTTACTGGGCGAAGAAGTTTCTATTTTTGCACAGAATCAAGTCAACTATGATCCACACTATCTCAAGGCTTTACTTGCCACTTTATTGAAAAAAAGCTATAAAACATTATTACTAAAGAAGCTTAATAATGGTAATTAATACACAAAAACAATAGGTATAAGTATTGGGCTGTCTCCCAACAAACGTTTTTCTTTAATGATTTTTTAGCTAGGCATGATGATTTCAATGATGCTCACAAAGAAGATAAGAATTGAAACACAAAGGGAGCATCATGAAACATATGAATAGCACATTTGAGCCTAACCCACATCCTATGAATAGTGATTCTGTGAGCAAATAATTTATGGGAGCAAGAATAAACTAGCATAGGAAGGCAAAACAAGCAAAACTTCAAGATTTTCATCACATAGAGAGGAAACTAGATATTATTGAGATATATATATATATATATATGTGAGTATATATTCCCCTCTCATAATAATTTTTAGTAGAATCATGAGTGAATTCAACAATATAGCTGTCACATAAAACATTATTTTCGTGATCCACAAGCGTAAAAAATTTACTACTCTCCACATAAGCAATTTCCTTCTCATTCGTAATAGTGGGAGTATCAAATGAAACTCAAATACTATAAAATGTTTCCACATTAAAAGAGTAATTATTCAGAAAAAGGGTGTTCAAAATTATTACAATAATTATCACTACTTTTTATAACATAACTATCATCACAATAATCGTCATAAGTAGCAACTTTGTTCACATCAAAATCAATTGAAACCTCTTCCGGAGTAGTGGAATCATAACTAAATAAAGTCATGACCTCACCAAATCTACTTTTATCATTACAATGAGATTCAACACCCTCCAAAATAGTGGGATGATTATTATCTAAAGTTGACACTCTTCCAAACCCACTTTCATAAATATTGCAATCATCACAAATGGGAGGCACGCAATCATCATAACGAAATTGCACATTATAACTTGGGTGCCTAAAAATATCATCTTCATCAAACATAACACCCCCAAGCATATGGCCTTTCCTATCATTAGCATCATGGATATCCAAAGGATTTATACTAACCACATTGCAATCATGCTCATCATTCAAAGATTTTATGCCAAACATTTTATTGAATTCTGCTTCTATCAATTGAGCACAATTTTCGGATCCATCATTTCAAGAAAGACACTATAAAGATGAATAATATGAGGCAACCTCAATTCCATTTTTTATAGTTTTCTTTTATAAACCAAACTAGTGAATAAACAAGAAACTAAAAGATTCAATTGCAAGATCTAAAGACATACCTTCAAGCACTCTCCTCCCCGGCAAGGGCGCCAGAAAAGAGCTTGATGTCTACTACACAACTTATTCTTGTAGACTTGTGTTGGGCCTCCAAGCACAGAGTTTTGTAGGACATTATCAATTTTCCTTGAAGTGGATGACCTAAGGTTTATCAATCCATGGGAGGCATAGGATGAATATGGCCTCCGTCAAACAACCCTCCAACCAAGTACAAGAAATCTCTTGTGTCCCCAACACACCCAATACAATGGCAAATTGTATAGGTGCACTAGTTCCGCGAAGAGATGGTGATAAAAGTGTAGTATGGATAGTAGATCTAGGTTTTGGTAATCCGAAAATATAAAAATAACAAGGTAGAAAGTAATAAAACAGAGCACAAACAGTATTGTAATGCTTGGAAACAAGGCCTAGGGTTCATACTTTGACTAGTGCAATCTCTCAATAGTGCTAAATTGAACCATATAACAATCCCTCAATGTGCGATAAAGAATCACTCCAAAGTTCTTATCAAGCGGAGAACATAAGAAGAAATTGTTGTAGGGTAAGAAACCACCTCAAAGTTATCTTTTCCGATCAATTTATTGAGCCATTCCTTTAAGAGTCACAAACTTCCCTAGACTTCATACAAAAATAACACCACATGATACATATCAACCAACTCTAATGTCACCTAGATACTCAAATGTCACCAGAAGTATATGTGATTTGACTATTCTATATGCACCAAACAACTTCAGATTCATAATTTTCAATCCAACACAAATAACTTCAAAGAGTTCCCCAAGATTTCTACCGGAGAAAGTAGGATGAAAACATGCATCAACCCCTATGCATAGATTACCCCAATGTCACCGAGAGAATCCGCAAGTTGATTGCCAAAACATATAACAAGTTAATGAATAGAACACCCCATTGTCACCATGGGTATCCACATGCAAGACATACATCAAGTGTTATCAAATCCAAAAAAGTATTCAATCCGATAATAGTGAAACCTCAAAGGTAAAAGCTCAATTGATCACAACAAGATAGAGATGCGGGAAAACACCATATGATCCAACTATATTAACAAAGCTCGCGGTACATCAAGATAGTGCCAAATCAAGAACACGAGGGGGAGAGAGAGAGATCAAACACATAGCTACTAGTACACACCCTCAGCCCCGAGGGTGAACTACTCCCTCCTCATCATGGAGACCGCTGGGATGATGAAGATGGCCTCTGGTGATGATTTCCCCCTCCGGCAGGGTGGCGAAACAAAGGCTTGCGGCAGCAGAGTCAAAGTTCTAGGGTTATTTCTAGGGGTTTATCTCTTTACAAGATTGTTTGGTGCCGGTCTCACGTGAAAGGGGGCTAAGATGGGCCCACAAGGCACCACGCGAAGCCGCCCCCCCCCCCACCCCTGGAAGCACCCCGGTGCCTTGTGGGAACCGCGTTGCTCTTTTGGTCATCCCACGAAGCTTCGAGGGTCTCTTTTGTTCCAAAAAATGCCAAAAAATTTCAGCCCATTTTGTGAACTTCTATTTCTGCACAAAAAACAACACCACGGTAGTTCTGCTGAAAATAGCGTAAGTCCGGGTTAGTTCCATTTAAATCATATAAAATTGCACCCAAACCATATAAAATTGTTGTAAACATGGCGTGAATACTTCATAAATTATAGACACGTTGGAGACCTATCAGTAAGCCGACCATGGGTTGAACTTTGGGGCAACTTGCTCTAGTACATAGATGTCCCGAAGTACATGCTTCCTCTCCCTTTTAGGGACGTGGGTAACATAGATCATGTTTACTTCTGTTACCTCATTAGGAAATTTATTTTGGCCTCCATTATTGGGCCACCAAGTTTCATCCTCGTCTTCGTTGTGATTTTGGGTTTTACTTTGACCCTCTGTTGCTACCATGTCAGCTTGTTTGAAGACCCAGTTGTTCCTGTTAGTGTGGGTTGCTGGTTTGTCCTAAGTGCCATAAATTTTACACGGTCTATTCAGGATCTAGTCTAGTTGGCTAGGTCCATCCTTGTTCCCTTTAAAGAGTTTCTTCTTCTTTTTGGATCTAGGTCTAGTGAACTTTGCATTGACTGTGGCATCCCTTGTGTCACTTCCACCGTTTTTATGCATGCACTTGTTTTTATTGCGTCGAGGCTTTCCATTGGCGTCGCGTGTCTCCGAGGTGCCAGCCTCACCATTGTGGGTTGAGCCAGCTATCTTCTCCCGTGCAAAAGCAGGTCATTAGCGAAGTCAGGGCTACCATGGTCCTCGGCTTATCCTGGCTGAGCTGGCAGGCTAGCCATTCATCTCGGATATTATTTTTGAATGTGGTGGCTTCAGCATTGGAGCAGTCTATGATCTGGTTCTTTTTAGTTAGGAACCTATTCTAGAACTTCTGAGCCGATTCGCCTGGCAGCTGGGTGACACGACTGAGAGCATCAGCGTCCGGAGGTCCTACATAAGTGCCTTGGAAATTTGCCCGAAAGGCATCCTCAAGGGCTTCCCAGCGACCGATAGAATGAGGAGGCAGGATGTTAAGCCAATGCCTAGCTATCCCCTTTAACTTGAGTAGCAAGTATTTGATGGCATGGAGGTCATATCCGTTAGCCATGTGTATATGGAGAAGGAAATATTCAATCCATACTGCTGGGATTGTAGTGTCTTCGTATGATTCTATATTGATGGGCTTAAACCCCTCTGGAAATTGATATTCCATTACCCTATCTGTAAAACAAATCAGGTGGGTTGGACCTCGGAACTGAGTAGTATCCCATCGGAGGTCGCGAGAGAGCCGTGTGTAGGCTTGATTTAGGGCACGGTTGTTCCTGTCTAACCAGTCGTCGTAGTCATCAAGCCCAGCGGGCGTGCCTCCCCTTGACCTGTAGATAGACTGGGGAGGTTCTCAGTTTGCCTCAGTGTGATGGTGAACATCATGAGGGTCTAGGTTATACATGGGGTCCTTGCCAAAATGGCGTGGAGCCGGTCAGGTATTGAGCTTTTCCCGCACTGGCCTGTCCCGACCTCTAGGGGGGTCGGTCAGGCGCATCGATGGCTAGTTCATCATCGAACTCCAATAGCAAACACGTGCGAGGATATGATTTGGGCATGCTATGGAGTCGGTCTTCGAGATCTTGTTTGGATGAGATTACTTTCAGCACATCCGTATTGGCTTCCAGCTTTGAGCGATGGCGACGAGGCGCCGCCGGAAGCGCTCTTGTGCGAAGGGGTCTTCACAGATGATGTAGTCCTTGGTGCCGAGGTTCTCGTGTTCCTCGGACTCCAGCATGTAGTTGTCACCGGCCCCTTCAAAGAGCTCATCTGGATCTAAGTCCCCCGGATTTCCTTCCGAACTGTCTTTCCGTACTAGGGAGGCTTAAAAGTCCTCTTGAGGGTTATCGACATCGTCGGCTATTGCATCGCCGTTATCCATGGTGACGTTGTTGCCGTTGGGCTCTCTGTTGGTACCCCTTCTACGTCTGTGCCGATGTCTTGGAGGGGATCTCGGAGTGTTAACCATGTAGACATCATAGTTGATTGTTATTGTCCACTTGCTATTGTTTACCAAAGGTGAAATGTGTTCTATGGGGCCATCGGCATCTTCACCCATGTCCGTGGCCTCGTCGTAGTCTAGCACATCGGTTAACTCATCGATCATGCCGACTAGGTGGGTGGTGGGTGGGATGTAAATTTCCCAGTCATCGGCTTTAAGTCTGATCTCATCGTAAACTGAAGTCTTGCCATCTGAGATAGACATGTTTACGATCAAGCATCGCGCTCAGGTGAGATAATTCTTCGGAGTTCATGTCTTGGCTATAAGCAGGGCTGACTCAAAGTATGCATGCCCGGCATATAGTTTGGCCATTTTCGGCATGGAGAGGATCCGAGAGCGATCCTATATCCTACGCCAGGGTAGGCTCTGATCCGAAATCGCTTCAAAGATAGGGGTCGGACCTAAGTCTGGGCTGGGGGTCGAGGGGAATTCGCCTGGAGTCGTTACGTCAGGGTTCTCCGGCGATGCCAAGGATGTTGGCCCGACGTCCTCGAAGGAGATCGGTTCCAAAGTCGGGCCCCTAGTGGCAGGCAGATCCTCAACCCGACCTAGCATCCAGCCTGATAGGATGAGTTTGCCGCAGAAATATGTGGTGTATTCCAGGCCTCCAAAGGTCATGATTTGACCTAGGGGTAGTTCTTGATGGAGGCCAGATGGCCAGCCGAGTCAGCATAGAAGATCATGTTGCCGAACACAAAGAGTTGGCTGGGGACGTAAATGTTCCTATTGTCGTTGCCGCGGTTGATCTGTAGATGAGCCATCGATCCTTCTATCGATATCACAGTGGAACTCTCAATGAAAGCAGAAGTGTCGGTGTGAAAACCGGCAGACCTCGGGGTAGGGGGTCCCGAGCTATGAATCTCGAACAGATGGTAATAGGAACAAGGAGACGATGTTTACCCAGGTTTGAGCCCTCTTGATGGAGGTAAAACCCTATGTAATGCTCTTGTTTATATTGATATAGATGTATTGAGTACAGAGTTGAGCTACCTCGAGATCGTAGGATGTGTTCTAACTCTAGGGCTAGGTGAATGAGATTGCGTTGATGTCCCCTATGTGGACTAAACCCTATGGCTTATATACACACCAAGTAGGGTATCTAGGGTTACAAGGTCGGTACTTGGCGTGGAGGCGGCAGTAGAAGCCTTGGAGTATACGACAAGTCTTCCGTAGATGTAGTCCCGATCATGCTTCCAACATGCAGCTTCCGGAGTCCATCTTGAGAAGAATGAGGGCCCATCAACCCAATCTGAGGAGCATGGGCAACTAGGTTAGTACCCCATAGTCCAGGACACCGTCAAGTAGGTATTATACAATAATAAAATGTGAATGGGTTTACAACAGAACCTAAAGTTTATGATTTGCTTGTTATACTAACGGATCTTATGAGTTTTCTATTGAGTTTTGTGTGTGAAAGTTTTCAAGTTTTAAGTGAAATCATGGTGGATGAAGGAATAAGGAGTGGAAAGAACCTAAGCTTGGGGATGCCCAAGGCACCCCAAGGTAATATTCAAGGCGCCCAAGCATCTAAGCTTGGGGTGCCCTGGATAGCATGCCCTCTTTCTTCTACCAACCATCAGTAAATTACTTGGAGCTATATTTTTATTTGCCACATGATATGAGTTTTGCTTGGAGCGTTGTGTATTATACGAGTCTTTTCTTTGTTTGATTTTTAGTTTGTCACAATCATGTTTACTGCACACAAGTTTTGAGAGGGACACACATTTATTCATGATTTGTTAGAATACTCTTTGTGCTTCACTTATTTTTTTAGTTAGGCAGTTGCTCTAGTACTTCACTTAGATCTTTTAGAGCACGACAGTGGTTATATTTTAAAGAAGTAGTTGTACTCGCATGCTTCACTTATATCAATTTGAGGGTTTGATAATAGTAATGGCAATATGCATGGCCTATGAAATTGGTCCTAATATGATAGGTATTCAAGATGGATATAATAAAAACTTTCATGTAGATCACTGGATATGATAAGTTTAATTCCTTGCAATAGTTTTGCGATATAGAGATGGTAATATGTGGGAGGTACTAGCGAATGATTGTGCTTTAGTAAGAATATTGGTGTTATGGTTTGTGATTCCCGAAGCATGCGTGTATAGTCTCTCGTTATGCTAAGAAGTTAGAGGATGATTTATTATTGAGTGTCTTCCTTTGTGTGAAGGTCGGGGCCGTGCGATGGTTAACTCCTACCAACCTCCCCCTAGGGGCATGCTTAGTAGTACTTTGCTTCGAGGGCTGGTAGACTTTCCAAATAAGTATGTGATTTCTTTATGACTAATGTGAGTCCATGGATTATATGCACTCTCACCTTTCTGCAATTTGCTAGCCTCTTTGGTACCATGCATTGCCCTTTCTCACCTCGAGATGTGGTGCAAACTCGCTAGTGCATCCAAACCCTGTGATATGATACACTCTATCACACATAAGCCTCCTTATATCTTCCTCATAATAGCCACAGTACCTACCTATTATGGCATTTCCATAGCCATTCCGAGATATATTGCCAGGCAACTTCCACCGTTCTATTATTATGACACACATCATCATTGTCATATTGGTTTGCATGATCATATAGCTGACATTGTATTTGTGGCTCAGCCACCATTCATCATTTTTGCATATATGTTACGCTAGATCATTGCATGTCCTGGTATGCTGCTAGAGGCATTCATATAGAGTCATATTTTGTTCTAGTATTGAGTTGTAATTTGATTTGTAAGCAAATAGAAGTGTGATGATCATCATTATTCATTATTAGAGCATTGTCCCGGTGAGGAAATAATAATGAAGAGTCCAAGAAGAGCCAAAAAAAGAGGCCAAAAAGACCCCAACAAAAAATGAGAGAAAAAGAGAGAAGGGGCGATGTTACTATCTTTTTCCACACTTGTGCATCAAACTAGCACCATGTTTTTCATGTAGAGAGAATCCTATGTAGTCACTTATTTCATATACTAGTGGGAATTTTTTATTATAGAACTTGGCTTGTATATTCTGATGATGGGCTTCCTCAAATGCCCGAGGTCTTCTAGAGCAAGCAAGTTGGATGCATACCCACTTAGTTTTTAGTTTGAGCTTTCATACACTTATAGCTCTTAGTGCATCCGTTGCATGGAAATCCCTACTAACCGTATTGATATCAATTGATGGGCATCCTCATAGCCCATTCATTAGCCTCGTCGATGTGAGACTTTCCCCTTTTTTGTCTTCTTCATACTAATCTCTACCACTGTATTATGTTCCATCAATAGTGCTATATTCATGGCTTGCGCTCATGTATTGCGTGGGGGTTGAAAAAGCTGAAGAGTGTTAAAAAGTATGAACCAATTGCTTGGCTAACACTGTGGTAGTGCAGGATTTATACTTTGTATTAAGAAGATGGAGCATGACAAGGCTATATCATTTTGTAGGGATAGCATTATTTAGCATTTTTATTTTGAAAGACATGGTTGTTTGTTGGTATGCCTGGGTATTGATGTCTTTATGTCAAATTATAGACTATTGCTTTGAATAATTTGGATCTAAGTATTCATACCATAAAAGAAAGATTACATGATGACCATGTTAGGTAGCATTCCACATCAAAAATTCTGTTTTTAGCATTTACCTACTTGAGGACGAGCAGGAATTAAGCTTGGGGATGCTTGATATGTCTCCAATGTATCTATAATTTTTTATTGTTCCATCCTATTATAGTATCGATCTTGAATGTTATACACGCAATTATATATCATTTTTTTGGGACTAACCTAGTGCCAAGTGCCAGTTGCTATTTTTTGCCTGTTTTTGGTTTTCCAGGAAATCAGTACCAAATAAAATCCAAACGCTTATGAAACTTTTTGACGGTTTTTGTCTAAACAAGAGAGACCCTAGAAGCTTTGGTAGGAGACCAGAAGGTAAAGGAGGAGACGACAAGGCAAACCGGTGCGCCCTAATGCTTTGTGGGCCCGCCGTGGCTCCGTCTGACTTGATTCCACCTCTATAAATTCTCTCAAATCGGGAAACCAACAGAGGGCCACCCAAAGTACTCTTTCCGCCGCTGCAAGTTTCTGTTCTTTCGCGATCCCATCTGAAGGCCTTTTCTGGCACCCTAATGGAGGGGGAATCAATCATAGAGGGCTGGAACATCAACCTTGTTGCCGTTCCGATGATGTGTGAGTAGTTTACCACACACCTATGGGTCCATAGCTAGTAGCTAGATGGCATCTTCTCTCTCTTTGATCTTCAATACAATCCTCGATGTTCTTGGAGATCGAGGGAGTCCTGGATTAGGGGGTCTCTGGACAGCCGGACTATATCCTTTGGCTGGACTGTTGGACTATGAAGATACAAGATTGAAGACTTCGTCCCTTGTCCAGATGGGACTTTCCTTGGTGTGGAAGGCAAGCTTGGCAATACGGATATGTAGATATCCTCCCTTGTAACCGACTCTGTGTAACCCTAGCCCCCTCCGGTGTCCATATAAACCGGAGGGTTTAGTCCGTAGGACAAGAACAATGATACCATAGGCTAGCTTCTAGGGTTTAGCCTCTACGGTCTTGTGGTAGATCAACTCTTGTAATACTCATATCATCAATATCAATCAAGCAGGACGTAGGGTATTACCTCCATCAAGAGGGCCCGAACCTGGGTAAACATCGTGTCCCCCGCCTCTTATTACCATCCGCCTTAGACGCACAGTTCGGGACGCCCTACCCGAGATCCGCCGGTTTTGACACCGACATTGGTGCTTTCATTGAGAGTTCCACTGTGCCATCACCGTAAGGCTCGATGGCCCCTTCGATCATCGGTAACGATGCGGTCCAGGGTGTGGTTTTCCTCCCCGGACAGATCTTTGTATTCGGCGGCTTCGCACTACGGGCCAATTTGCTTGGCCATCTGGAGCAGATCGAGAGCTACGCCCCTGGCCATCAAGTCAGGTTCGAAAACTTAAACTACACTGCTGACATCCGTGGAGACTTGATCTTCGACGAATTTGAGCCCATGTCAGGTGCGCCGCACAATCACGACGAGCATGACGTAACTCTGTCGTCGGACAGTGTTCGGGAGATCGCATCTGCAACTACTCCAGCCTTCAATCCGGAGCAAATTGCGCCATTCGATGATGGAGGGATAGACCCTGCCATGGAGGCCGCACTCTCAGTGGCGATGGAGCCGGGTACTGACTTCACCCCTTACGAGAGCCGTGTTGCCAAACCACTGGATTCGTCTCCGGCCACGGACTCCGAGCCGCCTGCATCTGTGCCTATCGAATCTGATTGGGCGCCGATCATGGAGTTCACCTCCGCGGATATCTTTCAGCACTCGCCTTTTGGCGATGTGCTAAATTCATTAAGGTCTCTCTCCTTGTCAGGAGAACCTTGGCCGAACTATGTCCGGCTAGAATGGGATGCGGACGATGAAGAAATTCGCTGCCCACCCACCACCCACTTAGTAGCCACTGTCGACGATTTAACCGACATGCTCGACTTCGACTCCGAAGACATCGACGGTACCGACGATGATGCAGGAGACGAACAAGAACCACCGCCCATAGGGCGCTGGACCGCCACCTCATCATATGATATATACATGGTGGACACCCCCAAAGAAGGCAATGGCGACGAGACAGCGGAGGATGACCCCTCCAAGAAGCAACCCAAGCGCCATCGTCAGCGGTGCCGCTCTAAGTCCCTCCATAGCAAAAGTAGTGGTACCGGCACAAGAGACAATAACACTCCGGATAGTGTCGGAGACAACAACAATCCCCTCCAGCACGATGTAGAGCGGGAGGGTGAACAAGCTAGCCTTCCAGAGCAGGCAGCAGATGGAGAATCGGAGGAGGACAATTACATGCCTCTCTCCGAAGAAGAGGTGAGCCTCAGTGACAAAGAATTTATCGTGCCTGAGGATCCTATCGAGCAGGAGCGCTTCAAGCGCTGGCTTATGGCCACATCACATAGCTTGAAGAAAAAGCAACAACAGCTTCAAGCTGATCAAGACTTGATAGCAGACTGATGGACCGAAGTCCTTGCGGCCGAGGAATACGAACTCGAGCACCCCTCCAAGAGTTATCAAAGCGCAGGTTGCTACCTCACCTCGAGGAGGAAGCATTGAAACCTACATCACCAGTGTACGATGCGGCTGACCGTCCACCTCGTGGCCGAGCCAAAGAGGCGTTTCAGCCTGAAGCTCAGCCTGCACCCCGCCGCCACTCAAACAAAAATACCAAGGCCCGGGGCAACACACGGGACCCGTGAGACATATTGGACAACAGGGCAAAACATGCAAGATCGATCTACGGATCACGGGGGTGCGCACCAATACGCGACGATGATCGTCACGCCGGATACACTAAAAGCAAATCCGGCCGAGCCGAACACGGCAGACAAGACTCGTGTGAACCGCGTCGCGATATAGCCCGGCACAGAGGCGCCACACACCCCTTACGCTTCACTGATGAAGTAATGGATCATGAATTCCCAGAAGGGTTTAAACCCGTAAACATCGAATCATACGATGGTACTACACACCCCGCGGTATGGATAGAAGACTTCTTCCTCCACATTCACAAGTCCCGCGGGGATGACCTACATGCCATCAAGTATCTCCCGCTAAAACTCAAAGGGCCGGCTCGGCATTGGCTCAATAGCTTGCCGACAAACTCCATCGGAAGTTGGGAGAATCTGGCAGAGGCATTCCTGGACAATTTCCAGGGCACTTATGTGCGACCGCCGAACGCTGACGATTTAAGTCATATAACTCAGCAGCCAGGGGAATCGGCCAGGAAATTCTGGACCCGGTTCCTAACCAAGAAGAACCAAATTGTTGACTGTCTGGATGCAGAGGCCTTAGCGGCATTTAAGCATAATATCCGTGATGAATGGCTCGCCCGGCACCTCGGCCAAGAGAATCCAAAATCCATGGCACCCCTCACGACACTTATGACCCGCTTTTGCGCGGGTGAAGATAGCTAGTTGGCTCGTAGTACCAATACAGCAAGCAAACCTGGCATATCAGAAGCCAGGGATAGCAACGGCAAACCCCGATGCAACAAACACAAGCATCGTAAATATGGTGAAAACGCCAAAAATACAACAGTTAATGCCGGGTTCAGGGGCTCAAAGTCCGGCCAGCGGAAAGGGCCACCCAAAAATACAAATCCGGGTCCATCCAGTCTGGACCACATACTCGCTCGCCAATGCCAAATTCATGGCACCCCAGAAATGCCAGCCACCCATAACAACAGAGAATGTTGGGTCTTCAAACAAGCCGGCAAGGCAGGCACCAAAGACGAAGAGGGGTCTCAAAGCGACAATAGCGACGTAGAGCCCAAATCATCAAACACAGGAGGGCAAAAGAAATCCCCCCCCCCATATTTAATTGGTGAATGCGGTAAATACCACCCAAATTGCCAACTTGGACCAGATATGCACCCTTAGGGATGGCGGCTCAACGGAACTATCCGTCCCACAATATAAGCTGGGGCCGATCACCTTCAACCGCACGGATCGTCCGGTTAGCGCCAATCAGGGCAATCCAGCCGCACTGATCCTCGACCCAATAGTAGACGGGTTCCACCTCACTCGAGTCCTTATGGACGGAGGTAGCTGTTTAAATCTGCTTTACCAGGACACAGTGTGCAAGATGGGCATCGATCATTCAGCGATCAAGCCCACTAAATCCACTTTTAGAGGCATCATACCAGGTATGGAGGTTAGATGTACATGCTCCATTGCCCTCGAGGTAATCTTTGGATCACCAGAAAATTACCGTATCAGAGAGTTAATCTTCAAAATCACCCCTTTCCGCAATGACTATCAAGCACTGCTTGGGTGAACCGCGTTCGCTCGATTCAACACGATGCCACATTATGCCTACCATAAGCTCAAAATGCCCGGTCCACGCGGCGTCATCATGGTTCATGGCAAGGCCGATCCTTCCTTCAGCACCAACAAATACATCACTGCCTTAGTAGCAGAAACAACGAGCAGCACCTTGCAGCCGAACCTCGAGTCGACACCCAGGCTCCCGGACACCGTCAAGGGGCTCCGAACTACTTCGCAGAAGGATACCCCGGCTCGTCTAGAGCTCAACTAAACACTCCGGCGAAGGCCATGACAGGCCAAACTTAGCGGTTCAACCGTCCTCCGGCACGCAAACATTTCTTATATTTCCTTTGCAGGTTCACCTTTGCACCGACCAGGACGGACTCCATGGAGGCAGCTTGAGCGCGTCAAGGGATCCTTAGACATTCCCCGTAGTGAACGTCCGGCTATAATACGGATGCACACTCAACCTCTTCCCCCTGGTCACAGCAGGTTCTGCTATCACAACTCCTTTTTTATCACATTACTTGTACCCATACGCATAGACGTATTATTCAAATACAACATGTGGATTTATATGATGTTTACCTACTGATTATTTCTTATCGAAATCATTTCGTCAAGTGGCATCCGTACACAGCGATATGCCTTAAATATGCCAGGGGCTTCGTTTTTCCCGTAACATGGAAATAAAAGTCCGAAGACCTTCATGGAAGTTCGGCACCCCGAACCTATAGCATTATATGCATCAGCTCCGAATCATGTCTTGGGTCAATAGTTGGGTTTGCCCGGCTCCCATGTTTTGGTACCTTACGTTCCGCTATATCGTCTAAGGTAGCACTGGGAGAACTACTGCGATTGTGTCCCAGTTCTTCCAGACGAGCACCTCAGTAGAGAAAGCCGAAAATTGACTGTCATGATACGGCGAGAGTTGGTCAGCTGTTCGAGCGGTCACAAAATCTTTAAGGATTTCTCCCGCATAATGCCATAACCAATGCAGCGTGCGATGGATTGGCTTTTTCTCCGATCAGGTGCTTATAGAGCCCCTAGTACGGTCTTCTGAACACAAGGGGTTGCGCCGACCATACTAAAGCTCCTACGGCTAAGTGAGAGTGATAAAGCCCTAGAGTCCGATTGCCTGGTTCGTTGTGCTGAGCACCTCCTTCGGAGGACCCAAAACTAGGATAAAGAGTGCTCAGGTTTATCCCGAACACCCCCGTACTTCTTACGTGGGGGCAAAAGCCGATGACTAGCCAACTCTCAGTTTTAACATAAAAACGGCCGCACAGGCGGGTAAACTTTTACATAATAGGCGAGATATAAACGACCTTGTTCAAACATTAAAAAGGACAACATGATCGGCATTCATGGAAATATAATGTCCTTGGTGCATAGCTCTGCTGCAAGGTAGGATCCTTTCAGGACACTCCTATAATATAATTCGGGCTTGCGGTACTCCTTCCCCTCTGGCGGTCCCTCGGTCACTAGCTTTTCGGCATCCATCTTCCCCCAGTGCACCTTTGCGAGGGCAAAGGCCATTCGCGCTCCTTCTATACAGAGTGACCGCTTGATGACGTCAAGTCGAGGGCAAGCGCTTACAAGCCGCCTCACGAGCCTGAAGTAGCTGCTCGGAATCGGCTCAGCAGGCCATAGCTGGATAACCATATCTTTCATGGCTAGTTCATCTGCCTTGTGCAGTTCGATCAGCTGTTTCAGTTGATCGGCAAAAGGCACCGGATAATTCGGCGCCAAATACTACGACCAAAAGAGCTTATCGGTGGTGTGCCTTCCTTCGGCTCGGTAGAATTGAGCGGCATCTGATATGCTATGAGGTAGCTCCGCAAATACACCTAAGAAGTCCGGATTCACAATCAGAAACATAGTTTTCCCTTCAAATACTTGCTTTACATGGGAAAAGCCTTACCCGCCGCGATCTTCCTCGCCTCTCGGATCCCCTGCAGGGCGCCTTGGGTTTCCCCTCGGGCATCGCTCATGGCTTGACGCGCCTTGGTGAGTTCGGACTCTTTCTCCGTTAAACTCTGCTCCAAGGTCTCGCATTTACTTACGGCCTCTTGCAGCTCCTGCTCAGCTTTAATAACTCTGGCCTCGTGTTTCTCACGAAGAGTCCGCTCCGTGGCCGCCTTTTCCTCGGCCTCGGCAACGGCCCTTTTGAGGGCCTCGACTTCGGTCATAACGCCGAGCACAAATTATGCGGCATATTTCATAACTGAACATTTATTTCACAATAAATGCGTGCAACGCTTGTGCATACCTTGTTTATCCCTCAACTGCATTTTCAATTGGCCAATTTCTTCTATGGCCCGCTCCAGACTTTGATTCAGTCCAGAGATCTCTGCAGTACGAGAGGCAGCTGCTGCTACAGGTATCTGCTTGAAACAGAAGAGAAATCAATATCATTCAATGAGTCTTCCTGTGATCACCTGTGATCATCAATGCTATCCCCTGTCCGGTTCTTTCTTTCACCGAACAGTGTATCAGGGGCTACTATCTATACTATGACACTTTGGCAACTTATAAAATATACCTCAAAGCCTCTTATAAGGCTGATATAGGCTTCGTTCAGTCCACTCTCAGTTGACTGAATCTTCTCAATCACCGCACCCATAAGGGCACCGTGTTCGTCAATGATGGAGGCATCTCGTCATGCCACCAACAAAGCATCCGACACCTCTAGATGGACAGAGGTCGCCAACGGAACAGGCACGCCCCCTCCAGCGGAAGGAGGCTGCCTTCTTGATTCTAGAGCCGTATAGGCCTCTGGAATCACATCCGGTAGGGAGCCGAACTTAGGATCGCCCCCGCCGTTAGACCCCATGGGAATCTTTTCCCCCACGTGTTCGGCCCCTGCGGTTTGACCTCCAGACGCCGCCTTCATGGTTTCTTCCTTTCCTCCTTGGCCGGGCTCCTTCTGGGATGAAGCCTCGGTGTTATGCACCTATTTGGAGGAAGGGGCCTTTGGGGGCATCCTGCTCTCCATAGCATTTGAGCTCACCAGGTCCTCTGATGAGGATTGTTTGGTACGGGACCTCACTGGACTATCAAAAAATATGGCTTAAGGTTAAAATACTAAGCCACGATGAGTCCGGACGCTTAAACGTACTCGGATTTTATATACTTACGAGTTCACCAGGGGCTGGGCCCTGGGATCCCATCCCGGGCCGCTGTCGGCGGTGCCAGTGGACTCCTCCGGAAGAGAAGCCCTTCCCCTTTTGGGCAGTTCGGCCTCCAAGGGTGCGGAGGCCATTCTCTTCCTTCTTCCCCCCGTAGGTGATTCATCTTCCTCCTCCTTTTCATCCTCTTCGGAGGCGGGATGGGCATTAGAGCCTTCGGGTATTGTTTCCGAAGTGTCGCGATGACGAAGGCCGCCCCGGGTCTTTATGGCCTCCTTCTCGGCCGTATTCTTCGGCACCTTGTAAGGCGCCGGGACCAGCATCTTCGTCAGAAGGGGGATGGCTGGGTCTTCGAGTAGCGGGGCCGGACAATGGATCCACTCCGCCTTCTTTGTCCAGCTCTGGGAGAGTTGAATAAACACGCGTTACGCACTTCCTTTGGGTCATGCGGATAGAAAAGTTTGATAAACTCACCGAACTTGCAGGCCGGGACAGTTGGTACCCGTGGTCTTCGGCGGAGTCCGGCCATGATATGCTGGACTTGAAAAGCACCTTCCAAATGTCATTGTGCGAGGAGCCGAAGAACCCTCGCAAGGTTTGGTGCCTGGCCGGATCGAATTCCCATAGATTGCAAGTCCGGTGTTGACAAGGCAGTATCCGGCGGACTAACATCACCTGGACTATGTTGAAAAGTTCAATGTTCTTATCACCCATATCTTTAACGTGCGTCTGGACAACCGACAGTTCGTCGGACAAGGACCAGTCCAGGCCTTTCTTGACCCAAGATGTAAGCCGCAGAGGGGCATCGGATCGAAACTCGGGCAATGCGGCCCATTCCTTGCCGCGCAGCTCAATGATGTAAAACCACTGCTATTGCCACTCCTTGACCGAATCATTAAAGGTTCCCGTTGGCCATATGACGTTGGGCATCTTGCTCACCATAGAGCCCCCGCACTCGGCATGCTCGCCGCCCACCACCTTGGGCTTCACATTAAAAACCTTCGTCCATAAATCAAAGTGCGGTGAAATACGGAGGAAAGCCTCGCACACGACAATGAATGTCGATATGTTGAGGAAGGAATTAGGTGATAGATCGTGAAGATCGATCCCATAATAGTACATGATGCCACGAACAAACGGGTGGAGGGGAAACCCTAGCCTGCGAACAAAGTGAGGGAGGAATACAACCCTCTCGTGGGGTTCCGGAGTGGGGACGATCTGTCCCGCCGTCGAGAGACGGTGGCTGATTTTCTTGGAAAGATACCCGGCCTCCTGAAGCTTTTTGATATCCTTCTCTCGGACGGTAGAGGCCATCCATTTGCCTCCTGCTCTGGATCCAGATATATTTGGAAGGCATTTTGTGGGCAGAGAAGGTGAACGCTTGGGCGCTGGAACCTGAGCAGAAGGGAATGAATCGGGAAGAAGGCATGGGTGAAAAGAGTGAATCCTTGTCCCTTTATAAGGGCAGAAGAGGCGGTGCGCCTCCCCACTCACCTAGTAAAACATCTTATTCCCCAAGCGCCATAATTGATGGCGCGGTTGGGTTACCCACATCCGTATTGATGAGAATCCCGTGATAGGGGGACACGACCTCTGCTTTGACAAGACGTGTCAAGAAAATCGCCTCACGATATGTGCAGTGCTGGTTGAGAAAAACGGTTCGAATAATGAACGGGCCATGACATGAAGTCATGTTGCTAAACATATCAGCAGATTAGATTTGTGGAAATATTATTCTCTCTACGGTGGTATGTGGAACTTATTTTGCAGAACCGGACACTATCCTCGTGTTCAATATCTTCTATGGAGTATTCGGAGGAAGAACCCGCCTTGCAATACCGAAGACAAATCTGCGCGGCGGACTCATCGTCATTGAAGCCTGGTTCAGGGCTATTGAGGGAGTCCTGGATTAGGGGGTCTTTGGACAGCCGGACTATGTCCTTTGGCCGGACTATTCGACTATGAATATACAAGATTGAAGACTTCGTCCTGTGTCCGGATGGAACTTTCCTTGGCGTGGAAGGCAAGCTTGGCAATACGAATATGTAGATCTCCTCCCTTGTAACCGACTCTGTGTAACCCTAGCCCCCTCCGGTGTCTATAAAAACCGGAGGGTTTAGTCCCTAGGACAAGAACAATGATACCATAGGCTAGCTTCTAGGGTTTAGCCTCTACAATCTCGTGGTAGATCAACTCTTGTAATACTCATATCATCAATATCAGTCAAGCATGACGTAGGGTATTACCTCCATCAAGAGGGCTCGAACCTGGGAAAACATCGTGTCCCCCGCCTCCTGTTACCATCCGCCTTAGACGCACAGTCCGGGACCCCCTACCCGCGATCCGCCGGTTTTGACACCGACAAAGAAATATTCAATGTAATCTTCTTTTGCGGTCTGTTTGTTGGGATCCGATAATTTGTGGGTTTATGATCAGATTATTCATGAATATTAATTGAGTCTTCTCTGAATTCATTTATGCATGATTATTATAGCTTTGTATTTCTCTCTAATATATCTGTTTGGTTTGGCCAACTAAATTGATTTATCTTGCAATGGGAGAGGTGCTTTCTAATGGGTTAAATCTTGCAATGCTCTATATCCCAATGACAGAAGGGGACAATACACATATTTGTATTGTTGCCATTAAGGGGAAATCAACAGGGTTTATTCATATTGGTTGGATTTACTTTGTCTATATCATGTCATCTTGCTTATGGCGTTAATCCATTTTTATGAACTTAATACTCTAGATGCTTGCAGGATAGTGGTCGATGGGTGGAGTGATAGTAGATGCAGGTTGGAGTCGGTCTACTTGTCTTGGAAGTGATGCCTATATACATGATCATTGCCTTGAATATCATCGTTACTCGCTTTTCTATCAATTGTCCAATAGTAATTTGTTTACCCACCGTATGCTTTTTGTTCGAGAGAGAAGCCTCTAGTGAAAACTATGCCCCCCAGGTCTACTTTTATCATATATAAAGTCAAAAAATAGCTTGCTGCAATTTATTTACGTTATTTTATTTTCTATTTTTATTTATCAATCTATCATGTTCGGTGCAAGTATTTGCTATTTTGTGTGTAGGCGATGTTAATGAGGTTTTGTTTGTTCTCCTACTGAATTGATAACCTTGGTTCTTAAGTGAGGGAAATACATATCTTTATTGTACTGCATCATTCTCTCCTCTTCGAGGAAATCCCAACGCGGCTCACAAGTAGCATGGGGTCACAAGATTAAGATATTCATGATCTGCTAAGTGTTAGTAGGACTAGAGTATCGAGGATTTATTTGTGAAATAGTTTCATTAATATTCAGAATAATTTCGAGAGGAATTGAAAGTGTTTCAGGGTCATCAGAAGGGTTTCAAAGTTTATCAGGCAATACCTGGTATTTCGGATAATTAATATATATAGGTGGAAAATGTTATCAGGGGTGTTAAATTATATATAGAAGGGTCTAGTAATTATTAGAAAGCTTTATATTAAATTAAATATCAACGGGTCTCAAAAGGCCAAGAAGTGGAAGGCAACTTGGCCACAAGGGCCCAAGTGGAGTTGACGCCCCCTCTTCCTTGTGTGGGGGGGGGCGAATCCAAGTGGGGGATTCCTCCCCCTGGGCAGAGTACCAAGAAGGGCCTTTCCCTCCTTGGTGGCAGCCCTCCTCTCCCCCTCCAACCTATATATACTTGAGGTATTGTGCCCTATCACTACAAAAAAAGACACATCCATGACATTTTGGGCCGAACGAAATTTTTTTCTGTCATACTTTTGACACTTCTATGACAATAATTGTGACAAAACCCGGTATCATCATAGATTTGGTGGGCTCCTACTTCTATGACAAAAAAATCATGACAGAAAATGGGCTTTTCGTCCTGGGCGGGCCGGAGACGCAGCTGCATGACATTCTTTGGGCCGTCCATGACGGAAAAACCGTGTTAGAAGCGAGGGCGCGGAAAATATCGGGGAGTTCCCGGTACGGTGGGTGGTCGGGGGCCGAGCGATGCGTGTTTCTCTCATACGTACGTGCGTGTGTGCGAGGTGTCGCACTCTAATTGAACCTGAGCGAGGCGTTGGGCTCTAACTAAAGCCAAGCGATTGCACTGCATGCTACGCGTTACTGAACTTGAGCGATCGATCGATGGCTGTTAACTGAACCCGATCGAGTGATTCCTTCGCTACTGCTGCTAACTGAAGTCGATCGATGCTGCCTCTGGATGAACAGTGAGCATTGTTGGGGGTTTGGATGAATAGTTCCTGGTGGGGGTTGGATGAACAAGAACCCATGGTAGTAGAGGCAGTTGCCGCTGGATGAACAGTACCCCGATCGATCGAGCCGGTGGATGAACAGGACCCCGTGGAGGGTTGGTTGAACAGTAGTCGGTGGAGGGATGGTTGAACAGTAGCCGGTGGAGGGCTAGATGAACAGTAGCCCGTGGAGGGGTAGTTGAACAGGACCCCATGGAGAGGGCTGGTTGAACAGTAGCCGGTGGAGGCTGGATGAACAGGAGCCCGTGGATGAACAGTCGCAGGTTGAGGCTGGAGGAGGTCGACGGTGGGTGAACAGTAGCCCGTGGAGGCTGGAGGAGGTCGGCGGTGGAGATGAACAATACCCCGTGGAGTCCCATTTTGCAGTACGCCACACCCCTCCCGATGAACAGGACTGTGATGGCCTGGCTTATTAGGGATGATAGACTACTCATATCAATAAGGAATTCCTTCTTTTCCGGGAGCCCATTCGGACAGAACTCCAATGTTAAGCATGCTCAGCTTGGAGTAGTGTCAGGATGGGTGACCGACTGGGAAGTTGCTCCCGGGTGCGCACGAGTGAGGACAAAGTGCGCAGAAAAGACTAGTATTGATCTATGGGGCCAGTCTAGATCCCGCCAGGAGTAACGACCACTGGCGGGTGTGTCCAGGGCGTTACAAGGACCCCCGTTTCGACCGCAGCACTCCAACGCAAGTCCATTTCCTCTGTTTTGCGGTACGCCACACCCCTCCCAGTCAACAGGACCCCGTTTCGACCGTAGAAGGTCCAACAGAAGTATGTTTCCTCCAATTTGCGGTACGCCAAACCCCTCCCGATGAACAGGATCCTGTTTCCACCGTGGTCGGTCGAACACAAGGTCGTTTCCTCCGTTCTGCAGTACGCCAGGCCTCGTTTCCATCGCCTGTTCCATCCAAGACGGTTGGCTCCCGATGAACAGCACACGTTCTGTTGCCTCCCGATGAACAAGACGCATTTCGTTGCCTCCCCATGAACACGAAGACGACGCAGTTTCTCCGTTCTGACCCAACCATGAACACGAGCCCTGGCCATACGTATACGCGAGTAGGCGTTTGAGACCCTACCCGTATGTACGTACGTGGTCGTATTTTCTTTCTTTCACCCTGGCCGTTGTACGTACGTGTACATGCTATGTGCCCGCCTCTACTACGACACATGCTCACCTCTACTACGACACGTGCGCGCCTCTACATCGGCCAGTATATACATAGACGTTCGCGACCAAAATGACAAAGCTACGTACGCTTCGACCAGGTGGGTCCCGACTGTCAGGCACTTCCTTGCGTGCAAAGATGTAGCTGGTGGGTCCCAGCTGTCATGGGGGAGACTCGCTTTTTTGCCCGTAATATGGACGCACTTCTTTGCGTGCGAAGATGTAGCTGGTGGGTCCCAGCTGTCAGGGGGGAACGTTTTTTCACGAAATACGGTGGCCCGTCCGGTGGGTCCCTGTTGTCAGGTGGAGGAATAATTATTTTCCGCGTAATAAGGAGGCCCTTCCTTGCTGCGCCCGTGGACCCAGTTGTCAGCCTCTCCACGTACAGTACTCTTCCGATGGAAGTCGGTCATTGACCACATTGACCATGCCGCGCCGAGAGCACCAAGGCGGTGGAGGACGGCGAGGCCTAGGAAAGGGATGACGCAAAGCTGGGGAAGAAGCGACAGTGGATGCGCATGCAGAGAGGAGTACGAGGGTTCACTGGTTCGGCTGCGGTGTGAGGATGCCGTCGCCGCAGGGCCTGGCCAGCGGTGGGAGTGGTAGGGGGAGGTGAGGCCTCCGCGGCAGCACAGCCGGCCACGGGAGGTAGGAGCAGGGGGCACGACCAGCACTGCTTTGGGCGGCTGGAGCAAGAAGAACAGAGGTTGAAGAATCACAACGGCCATTGGATGGACATCGTACGGCCACTGCAGCTAGAATCGTTTATATTGACTAAGTGGACAAAGCCCTTGGTACGCGTCAACTTAGTAGGCCCACAGGTCATCTTCCGAAACGGTGTGCCCCAGATGTCAAGGGGAGGAATCATTTTTTGAACGGGTTAAGCTAGTATGGCCAAGATTGAAGAAGAAGCACGACATCTGTTGGATGGACATCCAATGGCCACTTCTGCTAGAACCATGTGTTGACTATAAGTTGACAAAGCCTTGCATACGCGTCAACTATTTTTTAGAGGACGCGTCAACTTAGTAGGCCCACAAGTGTGTGGTAGAGAACTCATAGCCCATTTGAGATTTGTAAGAATGTAAAGCCCATTTTTGAATTCTAATGGAATTTACTACAGCCCATTTACAGTTTGCTAAAAGTACAGCCCATTTTCTAGCTAGGACAATGATTAATAATTTCAACAAACCGTTCAAACTAGAATTCAATAAAAATTTCCACATTTTGATGGGATCCGAAATATTTTTATCCCGAAATTTCTAGTCAGATTAAATAAAATTTCAATATAAATTTGTATTATGTAAAAATCCAACGAAACATTGCACGCGCAACAATTAATAAATTAAAATTTTCAAAATCCAGAAATAATATTTTATAAAGTAATTACGTGTTTGGTGCATTTTCTTATAGTTACTGCCCAGTTTTTATAATTAGATCCCATTTATTATTTCTTAAAGCTCATTTTCTTGTTAAGCCTAATGCATCCCTCCTAGGAAAGATTTGTAGCCCAGCGGGGCGGAGAATAACAAGTTGACCTTGCCTGGGTATTCCTCAAAAAAAGTATAGCTGGGCTAGCCATTTTTAGTTTGAAAACAATTAATATCTGGCCTGGATATCTGGCCTGGGCTAGACGGGTCACAGCCCGCCCAGTTAATACCCTTCTCTCCTCTGAACAACAACGAAAACATCGCTCAAGAAAAACTCTGCAGTGCTCACACCTCAAAAAGACAAATACTGCTCGAGCTGCTTGGTCCCAGCTGTCGGCCGCTCCTTGTGCAATTCTCTCATTTATTGACTAGATAGGTTGACAATGGTGTGGGA
The DNA here is from genome assembly GCF_018294505.1 of Triticum aestivum. Taxonomy (NCBI): domain Eukaryota; kingdom Viridiplantae; phylum Streptophyta; class Magnoliopsida; order Poales; family Poaceae; genus Triticum; species Triticum aestivum. The sequence continues at coordinate 472,844,070 of NC_057794.1, forward strand.
CCGTGATGTCAGGAAACCAGGAGGAAGCAAAAAATATTACAGTTGTATATAATAAGGAGGCACTTGCGTACGTGCGGCTATGGCCCTGGTGGGTCCCCACTTTCATCCTCTCCAAGTAAAGTCATCTCCTCATTCCTCATGCCGTTGACCATGTTGACAATGCGAGACAACGGCGCCACGGCGAGCGCAACAACTCGAAGGACGGCGGAGAGGGCCTCGCGGGCCCTACGGATGGTCTGATACAGCGCCCGCTGCTCATTGGGGAAGCCAGGATCATAGGGCCACATGTCCGCGATGGCATTGTCATTCGCTTGTTCACCGGTGCTCATTGAGGAGACGGAGGTTGCAGCACAGGTCCTCCTACGCTGGTAGCTCTTCCACCATTAGGGCGTCGAAGTGGGCCACACCAGCTCTATGGTGAACACGACATGAACCGGCTTGGACAGTGGCACCGGCTCCTGGTCAGAAGCTACGTCCACCGTCTGATTGTCGTCGCTCAGCTCGGCGAGCTCGCTGGCGAGCCAGCATGTCCGGCTACTGGACCGACCCGCTGTCAAGCACGAGTCTGACTGCCCTGGCCCACCCAGACCGCCTCCCTCGCCCGTGCGCACTTTCTGCCTGAAACGGTCAGCGTCGCCCGCCCTGCTTCCCGGTGCAGGCGATTGCTCTGCCTTCAAACGACACAAGTGTCGTCCGTCTGTTCATCTGCCGCCCACATTAACAATACACGGTTGCTGAGGCGGCTACTCCCGCGCCACACGTCTATCCCTCCACCGCCCACCACTGCTATATAAACTTTTGCGCCGGCCATAGCCGCAGTCATCCGCCTTCATTCCCTTTCTCCTATCCACACCACTACTGCCCACCATGGCTTCCTCGCGCTACAGCGCTCTTCGGAACGGGCAGACAACGGACCACAAGGAGATGGCAGCCATTGCTGCCGACTGCCTGGCCGGCAGGCAGCCGGAGGATGACGATGTCCCAATGGAGAACATGGTAGTCGACGATCTGGCGCCAACCCCCTCCTCCACTCCATCTTATCTGGTGCATTGCACCATGGCCATCGGCGAGGCCCGTGCCCAATACATGGACACAGTGAGGCAGAAGCGTGAGGAGTAGTTTCGGGAGGCGCAGGCCAACGCCGCCTACAACCACCATCTCCTCTAGGAGCACCTGCAGGCGGACGAGCAGATCGCCATGGAGCAGGCGGAGTAGGAGGTGCTGCTCAACTCGTACCGCTCCACCCGCAAGGGCCGCGTCGAGCGCTAGCGGTACCACATGCGGGTGGTGGAGGCTGCGGCCGCCTACAAAGAGGGCGATGAAGCGGGTGAGGCGCTGTTTGGCGAGACCGAGGACGAGGCAGAGCATAATGTCGGATCCGACGAGTCCCTGCTCCGCTGGCGTCGACGAGGCCCTGCTCCACCAAGGCCCCGCGGTGCCAACAACGAGGCAGAGGACACCGCCGGCTCCGCCGAGGCCCCGCCCCACCAGCACCGAAGCGGAGACCCTACTCCGCCAAGGCCCCGCGGCGCCAACAATGAGGCATAGGACACCGTCGGCTCCGCCGAGGCCCTGCCCCGCCGGCACCGAGGCGGAGGCCCTACTCCACCGAGGCCCCGCCCCGCCAACAACGAGGCAAAGGACATCGCCGGCTCAGCCGAGGCCCCATCCTGCCGGCAACGAGGGGGAGTATTTCCCCCGCTCCACCGAGGCACCACCCCACCGACAACGAGACAGAAGACATCACCGGCTCCGTTGAGGCCCCGCCCCGCTGCTAATGAGGCCGCGCCACGCAGAAAACGAGGAAGAGTAGAACACGGTAGGTCGCCACCGCTCGGTCCAAGTAAGGCCACCACTGCTAACCTCCGCTTGAAGCCAAGCTAGGAAGGTTGACCATTGACGGCCGATTAGCTTCTTGGCGGCGACGTGGAGTCGGAGAGCTATGTTGGAGAAGGACGCTGCTTCAGTTACTTAACTGCAGGTGCAGTTGGGTCACTGGCATGTGGGCCCAAGAGGCAGCTGTCCCACATGTAAGTGACGCAACTGCACCTGCTGTTATGTCACTGAAGCTTAGTCCGTTGGAGAAGAAGCTTCTGTTCGGCTCAGCCGAACATGGGTGCTACGATTAATTAATTATGCCTCCAGAGCACCCCTTTTTAGTTGAAGAATGTATGAAATGTAATGAAATCCGGCATGTTGATATGAAGTCCGGCAGTGTATGAATGAATTTAGTTCAATTTGTTTGAATTCTTGTATCACTGGCATTGGATGAACATGCAAAACAATACGTACTAACATTATTCCCAGGGTGATCACCTCGTTTGCAGCAGTTTCACATGTACTCCCTCCGGTCCTTTTTAGTCTGCATATAAGTTTTGTCTGAAGTCAAAGTATCTCTACTTTGACCAATCTTATAGAAAAAAGTATCAACATTCACAATGTAAAATCAACTGAATTGAAAGAAATCTAATATGCAAAGTAAAAAAGGAACAAAGGGAGTACAAAATTTAGTGTTCTTGTACATTGCAATCAACACACAGGCCTGTCAATTCATAGAGAACATTTAAAACAATCGATGATTATGCATCTCAATGACTCACATGTCAGAGCCAATATTTACTTCACAACTAAAGAATAAAGAAAAATCGATCGATGCTGCTAATAGCAAAGGGCGTCCCATTCGAAAATATCAAACGCATGTCTTCTTGCTAACATCAATGAGCAAAGTTTGACAAGGTTGTCCCATTCCAAAATGTCAAATGTGTATTGTTTTGCATACATCAATGAGCAAACTTTGACAAGGTTTTCCCTTCCAAAATATCAAATGCCTACGATTGTGGAATGGGCAGGGTTTGCCATCAGTTCGGACATTGACATGGCACCTTGCGCTAACTAAATCAGCTGTTCTTTTTGTGCAGTTCCACCAAAATCAACCAAATTCGTGCTTAGCTTGTATGATTTCGCATTTATATGTTGCAACGCCTTGAACATATCGGAACCTCCTTTCTTGTGGTGGAAATGAATGATTCGAGAATATTCAATGTATTTGTGAACATTTTGTGCAGTTCCCATTGAAATCAAGATGAGCACCCCTGTTTGCATAAATACAAAAAAGTGGTTAGTATAAAGCAAACTGTACTATGATTGACAATTTAAACAGTCAACCTACATGATCCATGCAGAGCACACATTTAAAAAAATGGAACTCGCCGGAAGGAATCGTAAAACAACATTGTGATGTCCATCACAGCAACAAAGATGGAGATCCGTGAGTCCTTCTAAGCTGAAGTTAGTTTGTTCTTGTGGGCAATAATGTAACCATCCTTCAACTGCTCCCTTCTTAAGAAGAGAGGCTTGGCTTCTTTATCCTGGCATAATCGGAACTACGCACTTCACGTACTCCATATTCTTCTTCAGAGGAGGATGATCCTGTTGTGCAAAGACAAGAGAACAACTAAATGCTAGCATCCCTGTTTGCTCAAAAAAAGAGGAAAGGGAATATTTAAAACAACACAGATGAAGCACGTCTCAAGGACAATACCACTTTCTCATGACAGTATCTAAACAGTAGCACAACACCAATAGAGATGACAAAGCTCAATCATATGGATGAAATCCGTGGGCGAGTACCAACCTTTGTCAGGAGGCTTATTGTGTAGAGCATACAGATCAAGCACTTCTCCGGAACCATCTGTTGTTATCTACTATGGTTGCCATGCTTACTATATACTCCTCGATTAGTTTAATGTTTCCAACATCTTCTTATGCAATTCCACTAAAATATATGGTATCTTCAAAGAAGATCCCTGTTTGAACAAGTAGAGAAAATTGCATATTACATTAAGAGTGGCATCAAATCAGTGGCAAAACAATTGCTCATTCCAGCCATAGCAATAAATTAAGATGCAAAACTATATCATTACTTGTGTCATCACAGTTCCGGTGCTTCATTACAACACCGGGAGTTGATTTTTGTTTTTGTTCCGCTTGTTCTTCCCCTTCATCACTTGGTTAAATAATAGACAAGCTTCGCCTTCAATGTAAGATTTGGCATGTCAATTAGGGAGTACAAGTATAGCACTAAACAACGACATTAATTTTCAGATGAAAGTGGCAAAATACAAGTCAAACAGTTGTGAAATATCCTTATCTTACCTCAATGGGATATTACGGTGCACATATAGATTGGAAGTCTTGTCTCCATTTGTGCAGTTCCCTAAAATCAAGCAACATTAGTGTGCAAGTAGCACAACATATGAAAGCACACTGCACAATCATGTGAAAGAAGGCTAGTACTAACCCCTCATGACGCGGAATTCAAACAACTCACAAGAAGAAGATCTGAACCAAATTTGCCAACACAGATAGGAAGTAAGATCTCCTCTTGTGCAGTTCCACTAAGATCAAGCAATCAAGCAACGTTGTTGGTGTGACATTTTGCTTGAACTGCACAAAACACTCTTAAAACAAAAGTGTCTTGTGCAGTGCAACAAAAGGTCACAATAGCAACTAGGTGAAGTAGATAACCCTGTTTACACAGAGGTGCGAAGGAAACAACTAGTGGTCAATAACGGTGGATGACACAGAAGCCAACAAAAAGAAGCATCGAACTTATCTAAATGGGAACGAAAGAAAGACAGTAGCATTTCTCAAACGGTGGCATTGATTAATATTAATAGAGAGATTATATTAACATTACAATTCATTAAACATGTAATTTGCTTTTAACTGTGGCATTGCATCAAATTTTCCAGCAGCATTATTACAGGGTGTTTGTTTACAGGGACATTTTGGTGTAGGGACTAAAAAAAGTCCGTGTCAGTCCCATCTAAACCAAACAGGAGGGACTTTTAGGGACTAAAGAAAGAACACCCCGAGGGAGAGTCTTTTGGGGACTTTTTCCAACAGTTGCCCCAGCCTCGCATCGCAGCTTGTCTCTATTAGTTCATTACTAGGGGTAACATGGTCTTTTAGCATGTCATTTAATAACCTCTAGTCCATGTTTAGTCCCTGGAGCCAAGCAGGTAGGGACTAGGGAGTTTTTAACCAAACAGGGCCTTAGATTAACAACAGCTAAAGAGTTGCACGGGACAGTGGACGCACCAGCACCATGTGCATCTACCGATGTATGAAGGGGTGATGCACAGTGTGTTGCAACAAAGAACAAAAACAACCAAGGAGCATATTTGTGTTGGTCCCGGTTTTGTTATCTTTAGACACCTTTCCCTATGTGAGCGCAGCAAATCTAGTCCCACTCAAACTCTACAGCCTTGTCCCCCAAAACAAAAGATCAGTTCGTTACAGATGTGTGTACTGCGTTTGTCATTGTTTCCCCTTTTCAACCAACGTAGGAGCTGGATAGCCAGTCTGTACTACTACTTTCCCCCCTTCCTTTCCTCTTTGAACCACGTCCTAGATTCATGCTATACAACTTTCCCCACTACTTTCCTGTTTGATCCAACACCTAGATTCGAGTGCAGAAGCGAAAAAGGCCCACATGCAGCTAGATCAATGCATGTGGAATAAGTAAATTATACCTTAATGTTCTTGGGGTGTGGTTCGGTGGGTGACCGGAGGTTGTTCGGCCCACACTATGTACGGCGGTGAGGAAGAAGGGGTCGGAGGCCCTCCCGCATCGCCGTTGGGTGAAAGAGAACAGTTGCACCGGTAGTGGATTCCCTCCCTCGCCGACGGCGACAGCGTTAAGCCTCCTTCCCTTCCCGGCGAACGGATCCTGCCGGCTCTTTGACCAGCAGTGAGGGGAGAGAGAGGCCAACGAAGTCTTGTTTAGATCTAGAGAGGGTGAGAGAGTGTGAAGAGAGCAACTACAAGTGTTGAGGCTGCAACGTATACATGATGAGGTGATTATACAGTCACTATGAGATCTTATAGCTCCGTATCCATCCATTTTGACCAGTCAAAGAATCCTCCTGGCACCACCCCAGTTCACTTTCTCTCTTTGTCATACGGGGCCTACCTGTCATTGGGTGGAAGAAAGAAGTCGAACAAAAACAAAATTAGGCTCAAGTGTAGTTATCAAAACCGAGACCTCAAGTTTGATGAGCGAACAGGCTAACCAGCTACACCACCCCCACGTTATGTTTAATGAGAAGAAAATAACCTTTAATACAGTCCTGCATTCAATTGACAAGCATGCCGTGTTTTTTTGCGTGGGAGTCATTGGGATTTAAATCATAATTGTGTCGTGTGGCTTTGGTGGTAAGGTCTTTTGGGATTTCAACCAGTGTTGGTAGTATAGAAATAATGCAGCCTTAGTCACCTTACTTTTCTCCACGTAGTACATTGGGTCCCACCAGTCAAAGGGTGAAACAAACAAATTAATAAGAAAAATTAAAAGCGCTAGCGGTGTATCTTACCTCACACATCTCGCTACTGCTCGTGAACACTATCCAATTGATCCCTCTGTTCGCTCACGTACTATTTTAATTGAATCCTTATTATAACATGCACACAATTTTGGGCACTTGTATTCGACCTAAGTCGGTGTGCCACCGTATCTCGTACTACTCCCTCCGTCTAGGTGTAATAAGTCACGTTAGAAGGTGCAGTAGGACCAAGGTGCAAGCAGATTTTTTTTCAAAATGAGGTGCAAGCAAATTGGAGGAGAAGGAGAAACTTGACCGGTCCTTCCTCAAATCAAAACCCTGATTTCTGTCTCTAAACGCAACAATTAATCACAACAACTAAGAGATGCCATTTTAGCTACCATGAGGGCCACATATTAACTCGCATGCATCAACGCGTAGTTGCGCTCCATGCATTGGGTTTCCGGGGGAGATAACAAGGCAGAGTAAGGAGCATTTGGTTACATTGCTAGGCTGGTCATAGTGGTGAGTAACTTGGACTAGTAACGTGCATATGTTACTAGTCCATGTTACTACTTTCATAGTAGGTAGTAACATATGGATGGTAACATGCAAGTCTTCATTAATTGAGATATAGACTCATTTTACCTCGGCGTGTGTGTGTGTGTGTGTGTGTGTTGAACAGCATGTGTGTGTTAGACTAGTCACAGTGGGGAGTAACTTAGAGTAGTAACATGCATATGTTACTAGTCTATGTTACTACCTCCATAGTGGGTAGTAACATATGTATTGTGTCATGCATCACTACATTTATTACGTTCTAGACTCAACTTTTCTTGATATGTGTGATGTTACAATAACTAGATATGTTACCACATGCCTCTCTTTCTTCATTTATTATATGCCACATCATCTATTTTGCCTAGATAAGTGTGATGTTACCACCTATGTTACTCCCACTATGGGGAGCAACACATCGACCTACTCCTACAGAGAGATGGTGTGTAGTGTATGATTTAGCCGCGAGAGTCGATGCATCCTCTTGTTTCCGGGCGTCCGGTCAGGACAGGCGGGACAGCTGCCACGCCCGCTCCTGACTAGCCTGGCCCACCCAAAACCCCTCCATCGCCATCGGTGCCGCATTCATGCCCGGGCAGAGTGGACGCGACCTCTCACTAGCGCCTGCGTTGAAGGAAGAAGTGGATTCAAGAGTGATGGTTGCTTCATCCGTCCAACTTACTGCTGGATCTATGTGATTTGACGGCTCATTGGTCATTATTACTGAGGTGGTAGGACTGCTGGATGTCCCACGCTTTCGGCGAAAGGAGGTACTACTAGATTACAATTTTCTCCATTCTCAGCGAAGGAGTGCGAGAGCAGTGAAAAAATGCAGGCTCAGTGATTACATGCCCCACCTCACACTATCACCTTATTTTCTGGACACCGTGCGGCACCTAACTCTTTACATAGTACGTATTGTAATTTATCAGCGAGATAAACTTTTGCCACCGCAAGGCCGGCTAATCGTACGCAGCAGGAGCAAGGGAACTCCCCTGGTTCAGGAAGGCACATGAGTCCGAACGCTATTATGAATGTGCGACCGACACTACACTACGTAGGTACCTGTGCATGCAGGTGAGGCGTCGGTCGGTCCTAGAAACGGCGGCAGGTCTCTATCCTTTTTATTCCTAAAATGGGTCCTCGATCAAAATGATCTGGTGTCTATGTCCATGCTTGAGGTTGGTAAACCCTATATCTATTGCGGCAATGCTATGAAGCTTCCAGCTTCTGTTCCATGTATCTTGCGTCCAAGGTTGCCTGTTGCAACATTTCATCAAATACGAAGGAGACTAACATGCATGCTATTTCATCTCAATGATTGACAAATCATAGCCAATATGTACTCCCTCTGTTCCAAAATAAGTGTCTCAACTTTATGCAAACTTTAGTACAAAGATGTACTACTACTAAAGTTGATACTTATTTTGGAACAGAGACAGCTAAAGGAAAAAACGATCCATGCAGTCCCTAGCCCTTGAACCGTAAACCCTAAGGCCTCATTTGGTTTGTAGGATTTTTTAGGAATTCTATAGGATAGGATTTGCAAAGGAAAAATTCCTTTGAAGCCCTTTGGTTTGTAGGAATGGATTCCTATTCCTATGTAGGATAGGAATCAATCCTTCACGTTTTGGAGGGAAAAAACATTAGCCTAAACTCAATGGAAAAAAATCCTATCCTATGCACCAAATGGCATCTCTTTCTATATAGGAATTGACATGCATGTCATCTCACTTCCTATGATTTTCCTATTCCTATAAAATTCCTATCCTATGAATCAAAGAAGGCCTAACCAGGCTTTAATTTCCTGGCAATGTTGCAGCTTCTGAAGAAATGAAATTTGCAACCCTTTGACCACCGGATCATTTTGTGCAGTTTCACCAAAATCGAGATGAGCATCCCCGTGTCAAAGAAATTGAAGAAGCATGATTAGAATAAGATTACTTGGACTAGTTGATAAGACATAAACTCATCACAAATACAGTACGTAGAAAGCCAGTAGAGGTATGTGCAGGGCAAAGAAGTAGAGAAATATCCACATGGAGTGATGTGGGCAGCTGGAGCAGTGGTGTAAGCTGGCTGTAAAGGAAGTTGTACCTGAGGGATGTCGGTACGTAGCTCAACCTAGAGGAGGGCGGCAGGAGGAGGCAACTGCCCATGTCGCGGCAGTGAGCAATGGACAAAGGCAACCTCACCAGCTTTGTGAGAGAGAACGGCGGGGACCCCTGATCGGGACGTGCCGATAGTGGGTTTTCGCCGTCAGCGACGGCGACCGCATCTACACTAAAAGCATCCACCCCTTCCCGAGGGCTGTTTGGTTTGTGACTAACTTTGCCAAAGATTGCCACACCTAAGGTTAGCCAAGTTTGACCAACTTAGGTGAGTGTTTGGTTCAAGCCACACTTGGACCCCACATGGCATACACACAATAAGTGTGGCAAGATTCCCTTAGGCTTGCCAACTTGTGGCACTCATTTTGCTGAACTAACCTTAGTGAAGTTTTGGAAAAATGTGTGGAAAAGTGTGGCAATGCTAGTCCTAAAACCAAACAGCCTGATCCGCCAGGATGTTAGAGATGTGGCCACAGTCGTTCTGTGTGAGAGAGTGTGAAGACTGAAGAGAGCAACCCCAACAAGCAACCGTGTAGGCTCGTCCTGCCTGCTAAAGGACATATATTCCAAACAATATGATAATCTCTCTAACCAAGGTAGGGACGAGGAGTAAATGAAGGGAGTAGTAAAACTTTTCTCCTCATCCTGCGAGCCACCGTGCGTGTGGGCGAGTGAGCAGGCGTAAAGGCGTACTAGTAAGCAAGCTTCACCTCATCCTGTGAGCCACCGTGCCCGTGGACGGGGGAGACGGCATACTAAGAAAGCTTCTCCTCGTTCTGCGAGTTGACGGGACACATCAAAAGTACTCCAGTGTATAGAGCCTTGCCTCTAAGGTATGCCCGACATGGTTTGCCTCTTTTTTAACATAACGCGTCAAGTCACAATTTCTTTGTTCACCCATGGTAGACGATCCTCCATCAAGTGGACAACCAGTACACGTGTTAAATTATCATCTGGGCTGCCTTTTCGTACAGAACTGAGCTCCACCGCGTACCCACGCGGGTGTGGTTGGGAAAGAGACGGGAGTACGTGCGACATGCATGCACCTCTTCTCTTCATGCACGCCCCCCACCTACGTGGGTGTGTGTGAGAGAGATACAAACCTAGACAGATGGCTTGTGCGTTCGTGAGTGTTTTTTATTTTGGGGGGTGGTGATTTCGTGAATGTATTTGTGGGAATATGTGTCGATGACATCTCAAACAAAATGTTGCATGCAATATGTGTGAAATAGAGGCATATCCATATCATATAGAGAGGGCCAGAGGGGGTGATCCACGAGAAAAGAGGGGGGTCATAGATATCGATAGAGTCGAAGAGAGGATCAAGTGGGTGGGTGCGAGATGGATGAAGAGAGCCATCGAAATTGTGTGTGTGCAAGTCAAAGATATAGGGAGACTGACCTACCAGAATGTCAGAGGGCACATGGCAAGTTTGTGTGTGGCCGGGAGACATGACTAGAGCGCTCGATGTATCGGTGTGTGGGGGTGGGGGAGGGGGAGGCAGAGGCCTAACTAGAGAGGTAGAACGACTCGTATATGTGTTGAGAAGGAGAGTCCCAGCTATGTGTTGAGGGAGATGGGTCGACATCCATAAATAATTGAAGGACGGGAAATAGGTTGGGACAGAGAGAGAGAGAGAGAGGGAGGGAGGGAGGGAGAGGGGTAGAGTGTTGGATGGGTGATGGAGTTGCTTCTCGAAGATGGTGGGAGAGGCCTACTAGACAAACTGTGGGTAGAACTGCAATATTATTAATGAGAGTGGGGATGTGTTTCTGTGTGTGCCTGTAGGACTGGAATTCGAGCCGAGTCAAGCCAACTCGGCTCGACTCGCTAGAGCTCGTTTCGTTAATGAGCTAGCTCGACTCGACTCGTTACTATAACGAGCTCAAACCCAAGATTGGCTCGACTCGTATAACTCGCGAGCTGGCTCGTTTAGCTTGTTAAGCTCGTTAAAGATATGAACATTAAGCCCTTAAATATGATAAAAATGATTATGTATATATTAAACATATATATCACTAAACAATTGTAATTTCCTTGTAACGCATGAGTCTCCTAGGCAGCTGGGCCTTCAACGATTGGGCCTTGTGTTGCGCGCCTGGGACGTAGGGTGTTGTGTGGCTGATCTTTTTTTGTATTGGGAGTGGCTGATCTATTATACCGAGCCTAACAAGTTACACGAGTACTTGTGAGATTGGCTCGTTTAACTTGGTCTATAAACGATCTTAAACTAAAGCTCGACTCGACTCGTTATTGTTCGAGTTCGAGTCGATTCGAGCCGAGTCATGAGCTACTCATTTAGCTCGCGAGCTTCGAGTTTTTTTCCAGCCCTATGTGCTTGTGCATGATAGATCTGTCAGGACGCATGCATGGATGATGAAGGGGAACCATGTGTTTGCTAAGCAAACCTAACTAGATCGGTAGATCAATTGTTATTTGTCGGAGGAAGGGAGAGACATAACTAATGAGGTAGATCGATCGACGCATGGGGAAAAACGAGTTATAAGGACCTGGCTAGCTATATGCATAGCGGGAGATCGGTCAGTGTACATCCATTTGTTAGAGGCAAATAAGGCCCAGCGAGACGGATAGACAGAGAGAATGGAGCTAGGAGGTGGTGCGAGAGGCCAAACTACTAGCTAGATAGGGGGAGGAGTGTGCGGTTGTGAGATCGATGAAAAGAGGGGCGAGAATTTACACATGTGTGGGATTGTATGAGAGACACGAGACATGGACACATAAAGGAGGAGATGGAAGGTGTGTGTGTACGTATGTTGTAGGCAGACGCTCGAGAGGTTTATCGATCGGTGTGTGTCGGAAAGGAGTTGTGGAGACTATGGGAGAACGACCTAAAGAAAAAAATGAATGTGTGCGATGGATAGAATGTTGAGGGAGGGGCGAGGAGGGCGTGAGCATGCACGAGAGAAAGTTAGTGCTAGGTACAAAGGTTAGAGGATTGTGTGGGTGTAAGAGACTAACAAAGATCATAATTTGATATGAAAGTGGATTCATATATTTGAATAGGAGATCTTAGTGTTATAAACATATGCATGCGTGAATATAGAGGTGATACACGTGCTATGCTTTTGCACATGTTATATCATAATGTGATAATGCATGGCGTTTGCAACTCACAGCTAAATGCCGAACAATCTAAACCATACTATATATCGAACAATCTCACATTTTATTTGAATATGTGATAATGTGTGGCATTTGCAGCTTACAACTAAATATCGAATAATCTAAATAATACTATATATCAAACAATCTCACATTTTATTTGAATTTGTGGTAATGTGGGGTGTTTGCAACTCACATCTAAATACTTGTAGGCATAGGGGGCGGGGCACCATACATTATATGATAAACACATTATACATATGAGACATGGTTTAGATTATGAAGATCTAGCTAGAGCTTGAAATGTACTATGATTTGAAATCAACATAAAGTGGATTCAAACAATCGAGTTCGAGTTCATATAGTACACATAGTTCATATCTAACTCAAGAGTAATCATGTGGTGTGCTATGAAGATAATACACAAACGATGGTTTAACTTGACAATAATGATGATTGTAGATCTTATTAAAATAGAGAAATGAATTCCGATGGTTTGACTTCACAACAATCATTATTGTAGATCTTATTAAAATAGAGAAATGAATTCAAATGGTTTGACTTCACAACAATCATTATTGTAGATCTTATTCAAATAGAGAAACGAATTCAAATTTAGTTCATATTGAAGCAGTAGTATATACGTTTGGAATGCACTAAAACGTTCATTGGAGTAGCAAGTTGCATGCATTATACACGTAGCAAAATATTTTAATTGAACATAACATGAACTCAAAGTTTTGAATGACATTTGTAGTGCGAATTGATTTGGTATAGTACATAGGACTTGACTCTCTTGTGTGATGCGAATTGATTTCGTTTTGTTTTTTCATCGACGGAAGTGCGAATTGATTTGGTACAGTACACATTGGGCTTGTCCGGAAATTTCAACTCGTGCCTTGTTACCCCGAAATATTTAAGATATATCTTTGTCTCGTTGTGCTCCGACAACTATCTCCATCTCAACCCACGCCTTGCTATTCCAAAATTACAATGCGCGCAAAAACTCCCACCTCCTGTGAAATCCCGACACGCGAAATGCCCGTGATACCCCTAAACCGAAAGAACCTCCTGGCTCAAATTGGTGGGGGTACTTTCGTAACTTACCCCACATTTCGGACAAGCGCGTCCCTAAGCCATGGTTCCTCACTCCCATCCCATCCGCCCACCCATTCGTACACCGAGGCTGTGAGAACCCGCGAAGCCCCACACCCTCCTCCGTCTGCCACCCAGCCGGAGCCTCTTCCCCGACGACGTCGTCCACAGCAACACCTCGACATCCCTCAACTACCGTAGCGGATGAGGATCCATCGTCGATCTTGTCGTCCTGCCGGTTCAGCCACCCCGTCCTCCACCTCCAAGGAGCTGCCTCAATGTTCCCCTCGTCTTTCGTGCCACCTCCATTCCCACACCGCTGTCTTCACCTGCACCACCGGAAGAGCATCATCATCACCGTTTCCTTAGATGAAGTTGACGCCTAATCCGCGCCACCAAAGAGGTTGTACACTAATCGCTGCATTTTCTTCTTGATTCGATCTCACGGTGCTGTCGGCGCTCGGTCCTGAGCCGACATGGCGCGGCTCCATCCACGACGGCGACGCCGGCCAGTTCCTCCATGGTGTCGCTCCCTCGGTGGCGACGTCCATATCAGTAGGAGTTGCTGCTGCATTAGCTCTCGCTCGTGCTGTTGCTCTACTCTTGCTCTCGGTCCCCTGCTTGGTCTCCTCTTGCCATTGCCCTTGCTCTTTCTCGCGTTGTTGTTCTCGCTCTTGCTCTTGCTTGCGATGCTGCTCCGATTTAGCTACACTTCAGTCGACTGAATCGACTTTTGGGTCAGTCGATTTTCAGGGGGGGGGGGGCTCGCCGGAGTTAAGGAAGAGCCAGCCGCAGCGGGAAGGGGGGCTCACCGGAGAGGTACCCCACTATCTATCTTAGGGTTCTGGGTGGGGTGGTGGTCGCCGACGGTGGTGGGGCGGTGGCGTGGGGATCGCCGGAGAAAAATCTTGGCACGAGGGGCCTAGAGGGATGGTTGGGGCGGCGGCGGACCAGCGGTGGGGAGTGGTTTCGGGGCGGGTAGGGCGGCGCACTGCCGGCCGCGGGCGGCAGAGGGCAGCGGTTTGGTCGGTGGTGGCTGGCGGCTCAGGGGGGTGGAGGTTGAAGTTGAACTGCGGGCCCTTGATTTCGTATCCAACGATTGGAAAACCGACTAACCAGAGATGAAAAATTCAGTCGATCGGCTCTCGCACGCACTGCTGCCTGCTACTGCTTTTCTGCTACTAGCTAGTGCGTTCAGTTTTGACAGTAAAATTCAGTTTCGACGGCAAAATTCAGTTTCAACAGTTAAGTTCAGTTTCGACGGTTAAGTTCGGTTTCGACAGTTAAATTCAGTTTCGACAGTTAAGTTCAGAGATGAGCGGCTGATGTATTTTACATCTAGCACTTTGTGGTTATGTATTTTACGTCATCTATTGGAGATGCTATTAGAATTCCACTCTGGTTAACGTTGTCTCTCATGTCCTGCTTCAGCCTTGGTGTCGTACAACTCATTGGAGCTGCTCCAATGACGAAACCCTCCATCACAGTGGAGCAGTACCACGGGCTCCATCTCAAGATGCCTAAGATCTTCTTCCCCTCCTCCAACAGCCAAGTCAGCCGGATCATCCTCACCGACCAACCCAATCATGCTGAGATCGACATGGCTTCGCCAAAGAGGTTGTACACTTGTTGCATCTCTTTTTTACTCTACATTTTATATATATTGTCCACTGAGCACACGCGGTAACGTGAAATACGATTAGTTTCTCCTACTATATGACAAGCAGTGAGGTACCAGGAAACATAGCTATCCGTGATGGACTCTCTTGAATGCCATCATTATTTATCTCTGCGTGTTTGAGCTGTGCATTTGTCGATGGGCCTGGGAGTTGATCTAGTAGGGCAGTGGCCTGGGTCCAAAGTAGTAGAGGTAGGCAAATAGCACAAAAACATTTTTTGAGTGTAGCTTTTCCTTGCTCAAGCCTGCCTACTAGAATCGTCAGTGCTTGAAACTAAAAGTGGAGGAAAAACATAGGAATTGGAAAGTTTCCTATGGTTCTACTATTCATGCATTTGGTTCAAAGGAATGGAGCAAAGGAAAACTATAGGATTTGTTCCTTTAGTGTCTCCTTGAAAGAAAAACCGTACGGATTTTAATTTCCACTTGTCCTCCTTTTCAAATTCCTATTCATGAAGCACAAGACTAAGAGATAGTAGCATAATAGCATTATAACCATACATTTTCTTGTGGTTTGACTTAATCTCACCGTGGTTCTTTGCATCCTGTGATCTTCCAATTCTTGTGAACCAAACACCCAGATTGGCAGAAATCCTGTGTTTTTAAATTCTCTGTTTTGCACCTGCATTTATATCCTATTACTGTGTATTTCCTATCCCTGTGTTGTTAGAATCCTCCAATTCAAATGAGCCCTTACAGAATTACTTCTCTTACAGATAGTTGTCAAAGAAAACCTTGTGTGGTTTGTCCCGCTCCTCCTGCGCCATCGTCCACACAAGCTCAGCTGCTCCAATGACAGAAGGGTCCAGCACAGCAGGGATCCGGCCTCCAGACTGTCTTTCGCCGCCTTAGATCTTCTTCCCCACCGCCGGCAGCCATGACAACTATATTACCATCATCAACCGAAAAGATGACCTCGAGGACTACACGGGTCCGCAAGAGAGGTCACACTCTTTCGTGTCTGCTTACATTATGCATCGGTTAATATTACATGCTACCTTATCGTCCTGTTCACCGATTAGACTCTGAGTCAGCTCCAAACTAATGGTCAAATTTGAGTTTTTAAATGGTTGTGGGGTACATATTGGGGCCGCAATCAATAGTATCTATCTACTATCTGGTTAATCTCTGGTGTCTACTATGAGTTTCATGTTGGGTGGGAAACAAATAGTAAAGAAGCCATTATTTGTAATTTTTTAACTGAAGCCATTATCTGCCTGCTATCATTGGTTTTGGGTCTATCCACAGGTTGCTACCATCACTCTGGATTTCTGCATGCACTCCTTACATAATCTCACTACGTTCTATTCCTATCCATGCCAGTTATTGTACACAATGGAACTGAACATGTAGAGCAAAAGAGACGAACCTTGCATGGCAATAAAATTTCATGCAGACGTCGCTCCATGGTAGGCGCAAAGGCAGCCCCCTCCACCCATTTCGGATTGTAATCAAGAGGAAGATATCTGTTCTAAGGGGGATTCAGATGGAGAAGACCACTCCTATTTACCCCCTGAGGTCTTCGCTCTAACTTGGCATGCTGATGTTGGTTATATCATGCATATGGTGCCTTGCATTACTTACTTTATACATCAAATATGTCAACTTCTTAGTTTATACATGCTTTGTGTGAATGCCATCTGTTTAGTTTATTCATCGTTTATGTGAATTATGCAACGCCATCTTGTTTAGCCAGGCATCATATATGTGAATTTTTCAATGCCATCCTGCCTAGCCAGTCATCTTATATGTGAATTATATCAGGCCATCCTTTTTTTCGTTATGTATTACATTTGTCAACAATGTTAGTACATTCAACTATTCTTCGTGTGCATTAGCCATTTGACACGGTGATGGAAAATTCTGGAGTGAAAACAAGGTCTTCAGAGCAGACTATGCTATCTGACGAAATGCATATCTCGCTGGTTACGGATAGCTCCTTAGAGGAGGATTCAAAGACAGATGACCAGTCCTATCCCCCCCCCCGAGGTGTATGATCTAACTTGGTAGGGTTATGTTGCTCATATCATGTGTATGGTGTCTTGCATTGCTATGTCATTTGATTAGTTTAGACATGCTTTGTGTGAATGGCACCTGTTTAGTGTCTAATTACCATATATGTTAATTATGCATTGCCATCTTGTTGCAAGACATTATATATGTGAATTATGCAATGCTATCTTGTTGCAAATGCATTATATATGTGAATTATGCAATGCCATGTTGTTGAGCCAATCATCATGTATGTGAAATATATCATGCTATCATTTTTTGCATTATGTGTTCCATTTGTCGACAACATTTGTATATTAACTACTCTTCCAGTGCATCAGCCATTTGAAGCGGTAATGGAAGTATCTGGAGTGAAAATAAGGTATTCAGAGCAGACAATGCTACCTGCTAAAGCAAACATCTTGCTGGATACAGAGAGCTCCTCAGAGGAGGATTCAGAGACTGATGACCAATCCTATTTTCCCCCTGAGGTCTATGCTCAAACTTGGCAGGGTTATATTACCCATGTCATGCATGTTGTCTTGCATTGCTTAGTTTTTACATCATATATTGATTGCCATCTGCTTACTTGCTTACTATATAAATCATATATTTGAATTATATCATGCCATCATGTTTACATACACATCATCTATCTAAATTACGGCATGGCAGCCCATTTAATAAAGACATCATATAGTTATATCATCTCATCATGTTTAGTGTTTACAGTCATCATATTTTGAATTATGTCATTCTATCTGGGAATTATATCATGCTATCATGTTTCCATAGGCAGCATGTATGTGAATTATGGCATGCCAACCTATTTAATAAACACATTATATAGTTATATCATGTCATCCTATTTACATAGTCATCATATTTTGAACTATGTCTTTCCATCTTTTTTAGTTAGCCATCATAATGTGAAATTGTGTCATGCTATCCTGTTTAGTTAGCAATCATATATGTGAAATTGTGTCATGCTATCCTGTTTGGTTAGACAACACAAATGTGAATTATTTCATGCCCTCTTTTATCCCCACTATCCATTGCACCTGTCTATCATACAATGTCTGCACATTCAATTACTTTTCTTGTTTATCAGCCATTTGAATTGGAGAGGATCATGGCAGTATCTAAGGGAGTGACAACACGGTCTTGAGAAAAGATAGTGCTACCAGTTGATGCAGATAGAACCACGGTTGTACTTGCCCAAGAACCAGCCCCACCACACATAACCCAGACTCTCAAAGATTGTACCCCTACCCAGTTGGACAGAGAACCAGCTACACCCCTTCTAACCCCAACCCCAGCAGATAGTAACCCAGTTCCAGTTGACACAGCACCGTCTCCACCACAGAGCACCCAAACACGAGCAGTTAGTAAGGGAACTGTCGTGCCTAAAGAACGAGGACCACCACTCCGAATCCCAACTCAATGCTTAAAGGAGGAGAAGAATTGTTCGCAGGTCAGGTTCTGTAGCTATGGTTCATACTCCTTTGCTCTAGCATCACTGCGTCTACTCATACCAACTATTTTCAAATTTGAAGGATGGAATTGAAACTCCAATGGCGCAACAGGTATGTTTTAAACCTGTTTCTTTAACTAGTTTGCTGTTGTAACTTGCTCTATGTTGATTTCAGTTTCAATTGAATAAACAGTTATGTTCTCATGTCATGCACATTACAAGTGTTGTTATTGCTCTATAGTTTCCCACACTTATATTCCGTCTATTCTGCTTTGTCTTGAACAAATATTATTTGAACTGTGTCTCTATCTTGATTTGGCAACAAAAACTAGAATGATATAGACCATAAAGTGACCATGGTACATAGATATATGTTTGTTTCATGTTGTTATCCTGTGCACTTTACTACTAAACTGATTTATCAAAATGAGTTTCATATACAACATGGTAAACCTGTGATGTGTCTGCTTGTTTCTCTTTTAGAATGCGGAAAAAATATTGGAGAACGGTACCCCGTTATGCAATGGTAAAGGAAGTAATGCAAATAAGGTTCAAGATAGTGAGACATCCCTGTTGGTCTCCAAGAAAGCTGATAAAAACTACTTTGACGACAATGAGAGAACCCAAAAGTCCTGTCTTGATGTAGTGTTCGAGTTACTGGCCACTACTACTGGCACAAGCTCTTTGAACTCGCTGCCTGAATCAGTTCCTCTTCTTCAGTCTCAGCTTCAAGTTGAAAGACATCGATCAGATGTGCTGCGACAGGAAGCTGAAGGACTGAGGAAGTCCCTGCAGAATTCAGAATGCATACTTTTTGGTGCAACAGCAAGTGCTGGAGGATTTAAACGCCAAACAAGAGAAAGTTAATAAGCTTGCTAAGCATCTTGCCAGCATTATGGGTACCCAGGATATTGTTTCTTAAGATCTTCTGAAGTGGTTTCAGTTCTGGACTTGTTTTGTTGCGGCGTTTATTTGCACTGGTCGCCAACTTTGACAACCAGTGTATATGATATGCTGCTTTGTTCCCTATATTTGCACTGGTGGCGAACTTTGATGCCTAGTGGATGTAATATGTGCAATAGCCGTGATAGCCTAGCGTGAGTTGCTTACTTATTTATTTCCTTGTTGTCTTGTTTATTTGTTTGCTTGTAGTCGGTGTTGTTCGTTTTCCGCGGTTTGCTAGTGGCCACAATAACCTATTTTTTAAAAGTAGGCCACAATAACCATGGGCTACATATTTACTATAGTGACACTGGGCCTTCTACGGGGCGTAGAAATAATGGGCCTTCTACGGGGCGTAGAAACAATGGGCCTTCTATGGGTCGTATCATCAATGGGCCTTCTACGGGCCATATGATCGATTGCCCAAACATGGGCCAATAACATACCGCATTATGGCCGTAAACGAGCTAGAGTTGGAATCATCCGTTCATGGGCTGACCATAATAGGCCGTCGTTAATCAGTCATATTTGATGACGCTATGAAAACGGCCCAATGTATTAACGGGCCACAAACGGGTTGGCTGTAACCACGGTCTGAATTTGGCCCATAAGCAGAAAATAACAGTAACGGGCTGTAAGTAACCGAATGCTGGAAATGAGCCCAAGAATAAATGAGCCCTGAGAAGGCCGAAAGATAACATGGGTTGGAAATAGCCCAACGGTATAATGGGTCGTTAATGGGTATAAAGTGGTACACTGTTCATTACGGGCCAGTTTCGCCACGGGCTGTTAATGGGCCAAGAGTTACAAAGGGCCTCATATGGGCCGAAAGACTTCATGGGCTATACATGGGCCGGAATTTAAAACGGGCTGAAATCATATTGGACAGCCCAGATGATGCTACTGGGCCTAATTCGGATAGGTCGTAATGGGCCCTGGATTAGCGGGTTGTAAATGGGCTATATGCAAACAGGCTGTTAACAGGCTTTCCGTGGGCCGGCCCGCCGCCTTTTGACCAAGTCAAACAGGCCGGCCTTTTCACAGGAATGGGCCTTTGTTGGGCCGTGTCACGTGTTGATGTATCATAGGCCCCTTCGGTCCAGTGAGTGGATGACATATGTCCCAATGGTGAGCCGAGACGTGTTTCCTCCAGCCAATGATGATTTTACACGTGGAAAATCCCCATTGGTCGAGGCTGTTGACAGGTTATCGGATCGAAAACCGGACCCGATGGTGTAACGGCGAGCCATTACGGTGGATGCCACGTGTCGTTCACCCTTGACGAAAGCACTTCTATGACGCGGGATTTATTGTCATGGAAGTGGACACTTCCGTGATGATATTTTTGGTAATGTCATGGAACACTTCTACGACAGCACAGGTATGACTATCTTGATTCTGTCATAAAATTGTCATGGATGTACATACATGACAGAAAATGTGACCTACTGTGACAAACACGTATCATCACAGAAGTGTCTTTTTTTGTAGTGTGTTGAACACACAAGTTTTGGAGCCTCCTCTAATTCATCTAGTTCTAGTTATAGTTGATCCTAGTTGACTACTTGGAGCTAGACCTAGTTCCTCTAATCCTCATAATTAGAAGCACAGTGTGGTTCTTATTTCATCCCTCTAATTTTCCTGCGACGATTAGCTCTGAACGACGAAGCGTTGTCGGGTCGTGAAGATCGTGTGCTTGCAACCAAGTAGAGAGGTCGTGCTTTCGGTCTTACCGAGGCATCATCCGAGGGCGGTTCACAGGATCATCATCAACGGTTCAAGGGACTCCAAGTACGATATACATTGATTTGTCTACTTCCGCTGCACTCCAGAGTTAGTAACGATCGTTGATCCAAACAATATATGCATCTTCATATTGTTCCTGGATGATCGTAGGGCGAATATTTTTTTTTGTTTTCTACTAAGTTTCCCAACACCATGGATGCCCATAATGGTTCCCACATATTCTACGAAGAAATTTCATCGGTTGAACCACGTTGTCAATGATTCAGATAACCTTGTATACAATTCCCTTTGTCTGGCGATATGTTACTTGCCTAAGATTCGATCTTCGATATCGGCATACGTAGTTTAATCTAGTTACCAACAAGTTCTATTTACTAGTTCCGTAATACAACACCCCCGTGACCAAACACAGTAGTCACATCCTTGCAAGCTACTTAGGATGTTGTTTTACCGAGAGGGCCCAGAGATATCTCTCTGTCACATGGAGTGACAAATCCATGTCTTGATCCATGCAACCCAACCAGTACCTTTCGAGATACCTGATGAGCATCTTTATGATCACATAGTTACGAAGTGACGGTTGATGCCCACAAAGCGTTCTTCCGCTACTAGGGAGTGGCATCAAGAAAGTTGTATCAATTTAAACTTAGCAACGCGATCAAATGATAAGCTTATGACTATGTCTTTCCATCACACCCTTCTCGTAATGATATGACCTCGTTATTAAATGGGAGCTTGTGTCCATGGTTAGAAAACCTTAACCATCTTTAATCAACGAGGTAGTCTAGTAGAGGCTTACTAGGGACACAATATTTGTTTATGTATGCACACACGTATTTGAGTTTCTAGTTAATACAAATATAGCATGGAGAATAAACACTAATCAATAACAAGGAAATATGAGAATAACAACTTTATTATTGCATTTAGGGCATATTTCCAACATAAATATATATAGTGTGGATTTCTTATTTAAAGTAATTTACTTTTTTCCGAGAATACTTGGTGTAGCACGCAATTTTCTTGCTACTTAGAGCATCTACGGCCGAATATATCTAATCTGGCCCCTCAAACGCCCACGGGTATTGACTAGTCACCCCTCAGCTGGCTGCTTTCACAGTTGTGTCCCTCATATCTGAACCCCCAAATTCATGCAACACTATGACGGTGAACACGATGAACACGCTTAATAGAACCAAACGGACTAAATTCACATAGTACTTAGCAACCACATTGGTCATTCCACACAAAAGGATCAAAGTTGATTGCTGAACATTACAAATTCATACTAAAAACGAATAAACATATAGATAACATGGGAAGGGCAAAGGAAATCACCATTTCCTCGTCGGCCCCTTCCCCTTGCAGTCGTCAGTGCGGATGTGCCCCTCCGTGTAGGTGTCAACAACCAGAGGGGCATCGTCGTCATAGTTGGATCCGTCGTTGACGTCTAATGCGTCGTCCAAGGTGATTTGGCCGGCTAGCCTCCATGCCAAGTGATGCTGCTCCTGGGTGTGCCGACCCCATCGTTGGCTTGCACTCCCACAACTTGATGGCTAGTCGGAGCACTTTGGCATTTTTGCGGCAGAGCCGCTAAGCTTCGATGTGAGGGACCGTCAGAGGATCGACGCAAGAAGTGCATCCTCCGGATCCACCGGCGCTTGCGGCCCGGACGCGGCCAAAGCCTCCCTCACTTTAACCATCTCTCTCGCACGTTGTTGCTCATGGCATGCGGCTTGCGCCTTTGATTCGGTTTTCCTCATCCACTGCGGCGCTGGTGAGGGCATGAGCACCCAACAGTAGTTGGGGATGCCCTCCGGCGCTTATAGAGCGGGAGCAGACGGACAGTGTACCTTCATGGGCTCGGAGCAGTCAGAGCTATGTGCCGGACGCAAGGGGCCGGTGGCGTCGCTTGCACTACGTCGTCGGGTGACAAGTACCGGCACCGAACCTGAGCTTCCCCTGCTGCCGCCCCGGTCCAGGAGTGACCGACGCAGCAATGCGGAGAGCGATCGCCTCCATGTTATCCTTGGGGTCCGGTCTGCCATCGGAGGCGGCGCTGTTGTCGTCGCTGGCCATTGATCGGAACGGGGTAGATGGGAAGAGAAAAAAAGCGAGAGAGTGGAATGGAGTGGACCGATGCCTAAGGTTTGTCTCGATGGTGGATTTATGTGGGTCGGGGTGGGCCTGTCCGACATGGCGGATGCGCTCGGGCCTCTCCAAATCCGCCCTAGATTTGGGCTGGGTTTGAGGAGCCGGACAGCTCGGATGTTTGGAGCCCGGTTTGAGGAGTCATGCTAGGTCGGGTTATTTTTATCAGTCACTGTCCGGGGCTTCCACCCGGACGTATAAGGTGGATTTGGAGCGCTCGGTTGTCGACGCTCTTAGATATGCCACTGCTAGCTGCCGGTTTGACATTGTCATTTTTTTTTTGCGGAAGTTGACATCGTCACTTGTTCCGTATATTCAGGCCAAAGGCCCTGTCAAACTCAAATTGTAGAAGCAATTAACAGACAATACTAGCCGTATAGAAGAAAAAAACAATATCTACAACATCGAACATATACCTTATGAATTATTACAAAAAAAACAAACAAAGCATGAAAATGTATTCTATCATGAATCTATGATATTCCACATGTTCATAATTTTTTCCATAAGCTTGTTCAAAATTCACTAAGTTTGACCTCTAAAAAATGTAATACACACTATATTATGGGATGAAGGGAGTACAAAATTGTTTTTATAGAGTATTATTTTTGCAAGAATACTTGGTGTAGCACGCAATTTTCTTGCCACTGAGATATATCAATGCTAGCTGCCGGTTTGACACCATCACCTCTTTCCTACTACGTTCTGGCCAAAAACCCTGTAAATAAAACTCAACAGAACAGAGAATATTAGCATAGGCGCGCGTGTCGATGAGCATATGGTGCACCCGTAAATCCGGCATATTGTGCAGGTCAAAACACGGTCAAAATCGAAAGCCTTGGATAAACTAACCTTGTCCATGACTATATATAAAACTAATCTCGAGCCAGTAGAATCTCTCGTGCGCCTGTGAGAACGGAGCGGATGACCTGGCCACTTTAGCGTTCAAGTGGTACCTTTGCCGAGCGCGCATCGGAATCGGATCGACCACCGGACCCCAGCCGCCCGCTCGCCGTGCCGGCGGGTGGCAGGAAACGACGCGACGGATCTCCGAGGCGTGGCCCGCAGAAGCGCTCTGGCCCAGCCCCGTTGGCGCGAGCCAGCCGTCCTGCCACTCCCCCGGCCGAGTGGAGAGCTCATGGCACGAGCCTTTTTGCTGTGCCCCCATGTCCATCCACTCTGCTTGTCTTCTTCTCCCGGGACTTACCAAAACAGGGCCTCCTTATCCTCTGGAGCAGAAGAAGAAGAAAGGTCTTTTTCGGTGCAGGTGCGGAGCACAGGGTTGAGCACCTTGTCGCTGTCCCGCAGGATTTGAATTTTGCTGCTGGAAAGGTTAGGGCGCTGGATAATGTAAATTTTGATGCGTTCGGGTATGACTAATTGCTTATGGGTAGGATCGGTGCTTGTTGTGGATGACGATGCATCGTGCCGTAGGATCGGAGGTTCAAAGCTGAGCCCAGTGGAGAGACAATGGCGTCGCTGGGATGGGTGGATCTTTGGAGTATAACGCACTTGCCACTTGGCCCATGGGCATGGGTCCCTCTTGTACGTAATACCGTTGCATCAAGGAGGGTTCCAAAGGAGCAACTGGAGATTAACCTAATGTAAGCATGCACAGACGGATACTATACCGACTTCTGTTGTTCTAGATATTTTGCGTTACATTAAGGCATCTCCAAGACAGGTCCATAAGCCGCCTGCATCTGTCCGGACTATATTGTTCAGATCGAGGAAGCCACACAACGCGGACCTGTATCAATTCACGGGACGGTCCGGACGTGATTTTTTTTTTTTTGCAAATTGGAGACAAAATAGAAGGAGGTTTGCATGAGTCCGGACATCCAAAATGTAGGACACCGACATCTCCGGCCCACCCACTCCCCCTTCCGGTCTCATTTCCTTCCACTCCCCCCTTTCGGTCTCATTTCCTTCCACTCCGCCTCTTCTTCCCTTTATGTAGTATCTGCACCCTCCACCTCCACCATCACTGATATATGTCTTTGGCCGCCATAGAGGCTTTGTCGGACGTCCGCAATTAGCGCTGACGCGCCCGCTCGCCATTACAACGGAGCTTTCCGCCCTGGAGCCGTTTGTACCCAGGTGCACTTCGCCCCCTGTCGACGACCTCATGGCGGGCATCACGCCCGGCAGGTGTTCGATCAAATGTCATTAAGCTTATTTTCAAATGCTATGTCGTTTTTTAGAGTACGAAGGATGGTCCACAACTCGACCCTGGAGAATGAGTTGTTTTGCGATGCGTGGCTGGCTGTATCCGCGGATTTCATAGGCAGGAGCAGAGGGGAGCCCTTCTAGGAGCAAGTGCATGAAAAGTAACACGCACGAAAGCACATTGCGCCCTACAACATGTACATCATTCAACCACGCAACGTGAGATCGTTGTCGTATCGCTGGCACGCTATCCAAATCAGCGTCACCAAGTTTTACAACTGGTTCGTCAGCTCAAGGCAAGGTAGTCATTGCACGCCGCAGAAGACAAGATCATACGTTTTTCTTCCTTTTGCTCAACCTGTTGATTGATTCATTCACTCAATGTTGGTCTACACGTTATATGTAGACCGCACGCACTGCCGTGGTGTACCACAGTATAGAGGGGCAGTCATTTACGTGCACACACTATTGAATGAAGTTGAAGGGCGAGTATGTGTGGGACGACATGATCCGTTCATGGAAAAGTTGTTGGACATCCGTGGTCTAGTCGAATTTAAGACCTTATTGAACTAGACTTAATTTGTAAGGTATGTGTAGATGATTTGTGCTATTTCTATCCCAACTTTGATGAATTATATTCGGTTTGTTAAAATGCGGGCTAAAATGTATGTGGCTAGGTTTGGATGGCGTACTCCTGCATCCGTCCGTGGCCTTGCCCTTGGAGATGCCCGTACAAGCAATCGGCAATCAGCATCTTTGTCTGTGTTCATTCCACTGCTAGTGTCTCCACCAAGTCCCAGCCAGCCCCTGCTGATCCCAAGTCCCCAACAACCTAGACCTAGATACCCAATCCGCAATGACTTTTTTAGTGCGTGCGCTAGACATTATCCCATATGTTACCACGCCCTAAAACAATGTGCAGAACGATGCTCTTTCCTACTACAGATGCTGCAACATGCCTCTGGAGGCCAAGCAAAGGTCCAATGCACGTTTAAGTGCGTGCACCAAACACTACTTATCCCATACTTTACCACGTTTTAGAGCACTGTGCAGAGTGCCATCGTGATACTCTTATCTATTGTACTCCTTTCATTTTTAAATATTTGTCTTTTTAGAAATTTCAAATAGACTATCACATATAGATGTATATAGACATATTTTAGAGTGCAGATTCATTTATTCTGCTCTGTATATAGTCACTTGTTGAAGTAGTACAGATGCTGCATTGCTGCAGCGGGCCAAGCAAAGGCCGCCGGCCACCGCCCACCAGCATGTCGGCGAGAAGGCATAGTTTGCTGCTCGCTTTGTGCCATCGATGGTGATTCGATCGAGTGAGAGGAGAGCGTCGCTGTCAGGTGCGGGTCTGGTAGGCAGGCGCCAGGTGACGAGCCCCTGCCTCTCTGCGCTGGATTCCCCGGCGCCGTCCTCTGACGCGGCACGGGGTACGGGCGCGCCGCAGCCAAACGAACAGTGTGGAAACGATGGCCGAGAGGCGAGACCCGAATCCGCTTTAACCACTTCGTCCCTCTGGAGATTCCCGGGAAGATGGGGTCCGTGATCCGCCACCACAACCAGTACCGCTTTGCTGACGGAGCGCATCGTATCCGCTACTGCAGGTTGAGTGTGGCGCAGGTGATGAATATTGCATCTGGTACTGTACGAAATGTATTCAAAAGCTCCCCGTATATATCTAGCCTACGGATTGAAAGAAGCCACTCAGGTACACAGGTTAACTCTTGTAAGGTGTAATGTATCCAATTTTTTTGAGAAAAGTATGTTTGGTACCTCAAGTTCGCCAAGAGTACAGACACAGGCCATGCTCGGAGTCACTCCAGCTCCTAAAATATGAGGAGCTGCGGAATATCCGTTTCCTAACTCCGTGCTTTTTAACTCCAGCTCCGGAAGTGAAGTGGTGGAGTGGCGGATCTCCGAACAGGGCCTTAATCTCTTCAAAAATTTTGGTACACATTTGGTCCTTCAAGTTTCAAAACTGGACAAGCTTAGTCCAAAACCAGATTTTGACTGATTTGACCGCCCAGATTTTGACCAAGTTTGACCTGATTAACAGTAAATTCAAAAATATTCAAAAATGATTTCTTTTCCATCCAATATGCTTACATGTGCATTGTGCGTGCCAATTTTCGTGGTCTTCGACACTTGAGGAGCCCGTGGCAAAAAAACAAAAAATCTACTCTAGGTGAACAATGAATTCGAACAAAAATAACTAAAAAACAAAAAATGAAATCTTTTGGCACCCAAGATACTTGGGTGCGCTACATGCGTACAATTTTTTATTGTGAAATGACATCCGACAAGCTCTAGCCAA
The DNA here is from genome assembly GCF_018294505.1 of Triticum aestivum. Lineage (NCBI taxonomy): Eukaryota > Viridiplantae > Streptophyta > Magnoliopsida > Poales > Poaceae > Triticum > Triticum aestivum. The sequence continues at coordinate 472,871,761 of NC_057794.1, forward strand.
AAAGAACAAATTTTGCTTGCTTTTTGTGAGCGGACTTTTTTTTTGGCCACGAGCTCCTCAAATGTCCAAAGATGAAGAAAATTTGCACGTGCCTTGCGCACTGGAGCATATTGAACCCCAAAATATTTCAGATCTTTTTGTTTTTCTGCTACCTTTTCCTAATTTACTGTTTGAAAGACCACAAAAATTGGCACACACCTTGAACATGTAATAATATTGGATGGCAAAAAAATCTGATTTTTTGAAAATAACTTGAGCTTACTGTTCAAAATATGGACGGTCAAAGTGGTCAAAATCTAGTTTTGGACTAAACTTACTCGGTTTTGAGACTTGAAGGACCAAATGTGTACCCAAAATTCTTGAGGGACTAAGTCTATACTTTCGAGAAGCTGAGGGACAAAAAACATACTTTTCTCAGAAAAATTATTGATGATGAAGCACACCAGCATGTCATGTGAGGAATAGAATTTGAACCCGGGTTGATTGGGTATCTAGTGAAGATGGAGTATCCGAAGTTCACCAATGATCAATACCATACCTTTTTTTAGGATGCTACTACGCATCTGACGCCCCCCCCCCCCACCACCACCACAGAAATTTGCCATGATATGTAGCATAAAAAATGTCTGGTATGCCATCGTAAAAACACGAAAGGTTTATCATGGTATGTTAATATAAAATTGCCAAGGTATATTGAAATAATTTGCCATGGTATTAAAAATAAACATACCATGGTTTGTTCAATAAAATTTCAATGTTGTGCAAAATAAAATTGCCATGGTCCGGAGATTTACAAGAAAGTAAATTACCATGTTATGTTCAAAAATGAAAATGTCATGGTATGTATAGATAAATTTGCCTTTGTCCCCCCCCCCCCCCCCCCCCCACAAAAAAAGCCATGTTACCAAAAATAAATTTTCATGGTACAAAAATGAATTTATCGTCATATAAGTAAGAAAAAGAATTTTCCATAGTACAAAATAATAACTTTGCAATGTGATTTTACTCTGAAAAAATAATTCCTAAATATTGCCATGTGATTTTGCAAGAAGTTGCCAAGTCGCTTTACATAATTTGCCATGTTTTTTGTGAGAACATTTTCTCTTTTATTTTGTAATGGACCAATAATAACAAGTTAAGAAAATTGTCATGTTATCTAGAATAACATGGCAAACATTATAGAACAAATCAAAGGATATATAGTGTGCTCATTATATAAATTTACCCTGATTTTTCCATGTGACAATTAATACAAAAATAAAATTGACATCGTCCAAAAATAAATTGCCATGTTACAAAAACTAAGATTGTGATGGTACCAAAAAATTACCATCATAAAAATAAGAAAAATAATTTTCCATGCTAAAAAATAGTTTTGCCATCTGATTTTACTCTAAATCATAGAATTCTAAATTTTTACAGGTGATTTTGCAAAAGACTGTGTCATGTAGCTTTACAAAATTTGTCATGTCTTTTGTGAGAACATTTTACTCTTTATTTTGCCATGGAAGTAATAAGTTAAGAAAACTTCCATGTTTTCTAGAATAACATGGGAAACATTGTATAGCAAAGCAAAGCGCATTATATGAAAATTATATAAATTTTCCATGATAAAAAAATGCTAATGAATTTTCCAAGTGACAAGTACTGCAAACAAATCGCCGTCGTCCAAAAAAATTGCCATGTTACAAAACCAAATTGCCATCATAGAAAAACAAATTGCCATTATAAAGTAAGAAAAAAATCATGGCCCAAAAATAATATTGATGTGATTTTACTCTAAAAGGGATTTCTATACTTTGTCATGTTATTTTGTAAAACTTTGCCATATCGCTTTGCAAAATTTGCCATGATTTTTGTGAGAAAATGTTCTCTTTATCTTGCCATGGCAATAACAAGTGAAGAAACTAGCCATGTTTTCTAGAATTACATGGCAACATCAAATCAAAGGATATACAAGGTGCACACTATATGCAAATTATATAATTTTTCTATTATTGAAAAAATGCTATGAATTTCCCATGTGACAAGTATAGTATTTTTTGCAAAATTTGGAATGTGAAGGAAAAGGTTTTTTCTTACAAAATGCAAACTATATGAAAAATTGCCATGTGACAAAGTACAAAACATTCCCTAATTTGCCATGAATAAGGGAAAATTTTCCTAAAGCTTGACATGGTAGCATTACAAAAAGACCTGAATTTGCCATGTTTGGAAGAAAAAAATGTTTATGTATTTGTGGTGTGCCCGGAGAAAATATTTTCTAAATTTGCCAGGTGTAGAAAACAAATTTCTTATAAAAACAAAAAAAATCTAAAAATTTCCATGTGACTATTTGAAACATTCCAAAAACTTGGCATATCTCATACACAAAAAGGTGTCAATTTTCCATCTAAAACATGATATTTCCCTTGAGATTGCATTCAATGAAGGGGAATAGAGAAAGTGTAAAAATGACATGCGCCTAATGATAAAAAATTATCATAAAAGTAACCATATCTGGTAACTTTTTGTAAAACTTGAGATGTGAATATAACAAAAATGTTTGAAATTTTTCAAGAATATATAAATTTGCCATATGGCTAGCTTAAAACTTTGTAGATTTGCCATGTAGAATTCCGAGAGATTTATACAATTTACATGTTTCAAAAGCAAATGTTGTGATTTGCCATGTTATGAACATGAACAATGAAAAAGAATGCCATTATCCATGCCAAACCTATATATAATACAAAATAATGGAAATATTGACATGGATGAAAACCTAAATATAGCATCGCAAAACTTCTATAATTTTCCATCTTTTAAAAAATGGGAAGTTTTGAATTTGCCATGAGACCATCTAAAACATTTTCTAGATTTGCTATGTTTCTATGTATGTAAGATGCACACAAATTCTGGGTTGCCATATGGTGATTTGAAAAGGTCACAAAAAGTATCAGATAATTAATAGACAATATTTGCCATTCATTTATGTATGTAAGATGCAAACAATTTAGGGAAAATGCATAAAAAATCTAAGTTGCCATGCAGTAAACTGAAAAGAGCATACAAAATGCAAGGTAGTGACGAAAATTTGTCAACCATAATGTAAACAATATGCCATACATTCATACATTTTCATACATGCAAAAATGCACAAAACCTGCGTTGCCCTCCAACTTGAGCATGCCTCACAGCCACCATCCATCCTGATTTCCCCATATCTTACGATCTCGGAGGATGCCCAATAATCAACCAGTGCCAACTGGACCGCATAATTTCTCGTGCTTCCGATCAAACGATCGCCATTTTGGGGGTAAACAATATGAGTTGTTGTTGTGGAGGGGAAAAAGAAAAATATGGATGGGGGCAACGATGAGTACCATAGTCAGAGAGAGGAGCAACACATGTTGGCCATCGATCACAGCAACAACTCGCAGCTACTCATCGCAGTCGCCTTCCTCTGCGTTGCGCCCTGGTCGACGCGCCTCCTACCTCGCCATCTCACCTTGACCAAGATGCACCACTCCTGCCGTAGTCCTTTACCCGTGCGGCCCTGGATATGGTAGCATCTGACATCCCCCAAAGGGATTCTCCTCTAGTATTGCCACTAGCCCCTCCCGTGCGGCCTGGGGCGCCATCTTGCTAGGCCGACATGAGGCTGGTGGTCTCTTAGGGGTGCTCCCGTGAGTTGGTCCACCCGCGTAGCACTGCCCATGAGGCGGCGTACCGATCGAGATGGCCATCCCAAAGAGCATGATGGCTTGATATTTTGTCATATTTAGTAGAGGGTTTTGATGCGGTTTTCACCGAGTTTCCTATACTGCTCACATATTTCTAGCGTTAACAATTCGGGAAAGAAGAATTGCTTTCCTTTGTCGTGCAAAAAAAATATTTTTTGAAGAAAATCAATTAGGATCCCATCAATTTAAGCCAAATGGAGAAACTTTATATTGTGAAAATTTTCATCAGCGCATCCAGAGCGCAAGACTGGGTCTGGTATGAGTGCAAGCACTGGTACCACTGATCATACCAGCCCTGCAAGCTCCGTCTCATCTACAGAAACAACTTCATAATGGGGAGAGGATGATCAAAGAGACTCAACCGTCGCCAAACCATCTAGGACAGATGGAGAAGAGATTCCGAGAGTAAGAAGCACCAGAGGTCTATTACCTCTTGTTCATCTAACTTTGTCCCCATTCACCGCGACATCACCATGGGGAGAGTAATTCCAAGTTATAAGATTATGGTTCATAAGTGTGGTTGAATTCATCTTGAGACTAAGACTTGTTTAATCATTCATTGTATTTCCGATCTTCGTGACATTATCGATATGATTTCTCTTGAATTATTCTGTGGGATGTTTAATGATTCTCCACCTATGTGTGAGTAATTTCCCTTAGGCGTGGGAGCCAGAGATGATTGTTCAGATTTATATGTGCCCATTCTATATGTCATCATTTATGATTATAGCTTAATGATTTTTTTAGTAAGTTCTTTATCTGCAGTGACTGTAATGTATGATGTCCAATTTAAGGGTCGTCCGCTCGGTCATTTGAGGCGCTCGACTATAGATGCACTTACTGCTTGATTTATAAACTCCCCCCCCCCCCCTTGAGAAAACAATGTACATGTTGTGTTGTGCTGAATGTTTAGGTTTACTCGTACTTAGTATTTTCCACATAGAAAGAAACCCGTAAAAAAATCTTGGTGAGCAGTTTTTGTTTTGCGAGAAGGCCAAGGTCATACTAAAATTGTCTCACCATTAAAATTCATACTTACAAAATTAAAAAAAATAACACATATGTCTTTGGGTACATTGATGTCATATTCTACATGCACTCGACAATGGCGTATCGTGGCAAAGCTCAGTGCCGATGGATCTCCAGAACACCCTTGGAGCCAAGGTGTGATTGCTGATGCAATGACTAAGAAGTCACCGGTCGAACCCAAAAGAATCCAGTGACATCGAATTGGAGATCAAATCGTCATCCTAAAGAAAAAAAACAAATATGAGGGCTGACCAATCATCGCGGTCTATCCAACATAATCGAGGAGGTCCAACCTTACTAGCTCACCGGCAGAGCCAAACATGCTCATGCTTCGCAAAACAAAGAAGACGGAAGACCAAAACTCGAATGGTCGTCGCCCACTGAACAACACCATTGAAGACTACCTAGCCGAAACATGGACAAAAATGGAGCCAGATCTGGTCCCGGACAATGCTCCACATGCACTCCAAAGACTCTAATCAAAATCATCATAACTACGATAGGTTTGGGAAAAATTATTCCATACGGCTGGTGGCGCCATCGTCTCTGGAGGTTAGACACATAAACTAAGCCCTAATCAAGGTCAGGACAATGCAAACTCCATGGCCGGTCTTGGACTTGACTTATCCGTCCAAAGCTCAACCCAAAAGCCTCAAATGATTTAAATACATACTCCCTCTGTTTGTTTTTAGCTCGCATATAAGATTTGTTTTAAGTCAAATGTAGTAAAGTTTGACTAAGATTATAAGAAAAAATATCAATATTCACAATATAAAATCAATATCATTAGATGAATATGTTTGGGAACGCAGTAATTTCAAAAAAAAAATCTATGCACACGCAAGATCTATAATGGTGATGCATAGCAGCCAGAGGGGAACATTTATTTGGATTTTATTGCAATTTTATTTGAATTAGGAAAAATATGCGTTTTTCAAAATTGCATTAGAAGCCCAAATAAATGTTCACTTTGTCCGGAATATTATTAGAGGAACATTAAAATTTATTTCAGGATTTTTGGAGTCCATTTAGTATTTCTTTTATTTGTTTTTCCGCGTCAGGTTTTTTTTTAAAAGAGAGCACCGACCTAACGGGTCGTGCCCGACTAGGACACCGCCCGGCCGGCTTTTTAAGGCGAGGCCCGAGGCCCACGACGCCGCCAGCTCCGTCTGAACCCTAGCGCCGCCTCCCGCCGCGGCGCCGCCGCGAAGCCGCCGCCCGCCGCGCCACTTCCCGCCGCCGCCGACCCCGCCCGCCGTCGTCGGAGACCCGCCGCCCGCCGACGCCGAGGTAGCCGCCGCCGCGTTGGTTTTCTTTTTAAAATAACCCTAAATCTAGTTTTTTTAAATAGATCAGTTCGTTCGGTTTTTCGTCGGTTTATTTATTTAGCGGACGTTCATCCGTACGTTCGTTTTAACGAACGTTGTTCGTCGGTTAGTCGCAGACAGCGAACGTTCATTCGTTAGCATGTTCGTTAGTTTTTCTTTTTCCAGGGTTTTTCCGCGATTATTTTCGATCGCGATTTCTGCCCTAATCTTCGATCTAGTATATCTTTTCGCTCGTTTATCCAAATCAGGTGAAACAAGCGCCTAGATCTTCGTCTCGCAGTCCTCTTCTGTTTAATCAACTTGAATAAGATTTTGGTACTGTAAAATTTGGCTTTAGTCCAGATTAGTAATCGGATCTTGTTTCTTTCGTAGTTTGTGTTTCATTGCTCCGTTTGATTTGATTCTTTTTGCAAACCGGAGTTCGTCAGTTGAACTTTTTAGTTAGATCTTCTTATTTGAGTTTTCCCCATGGATCTTTGCTTGATTGCTTATGTATGCTATTGTTTGTTTGCGATAGAACACCCGGAGTGTAAAGCGTGCTACTACGAGTCACTAGGTTTTGCAGATCGTCAGCAAGGCAAGTAACACATTGATCATACTCTTTCATACACAGTTTTTATGCATTAGTTACAATCCTCAAACACTGCATGGTTAGGATGTGATTTAATATGTGAGTTTTGGAAAGTAGTTGATGAGGTAGAACCTATTACCTGTTTCATTATCAAACACTTGGGGGTTACTTCTACGTTATGCTTATATTGTTATGCTATGCTAGTAAACGTGGATTGGGTTTGAGTGTATCCATGACAGAAGTGAGTTTGTTAATTAATGGTTCAATTCTAAGGTGGCAACTTTAATACACGTCTGGGTGGATTGTTGGTTTTGGGCACCTGGGGTTATACCAGTGTTGTCCTAGGAGATCCCGGGGTTATACCGTGTGATCCTCCTATGGTCCGCCACCTAGGCACAAAGGGATCATAAGATTATTCATGCTAGAAACTTCCGTGTGCAGCCACAAGCTATTATGGGCTCTAGCATAGTTGAGTAGGTTGTCGTGGTTCTAACTTTGACAGTGATGTAGGGGGGTATGTATGGAGAGGCTAGATCTTAGCTATGGAGGAGTTGTAAGCACACGAGGATTACGAGTTCAGGTCCTTCTCGAAGGAAGTAACAGCCCTACGTCTCGGTGCCCAGAGGAGGTCGACTGAATTATGTGTGTATGAATAACAGGGGTGCCAACCCTTGATACTGAGGAGGGGGGTGGCTTATATAGAGTTCGCCAGGCCCCTCCAGCCCTCAGTAATGCAAGGTTTAAAGTACATTAAGACTGGGGGTTACTGGTAACGCCCCTAATAAAGTGCTATGATGACCATAAAAGCTACTTAATGACCGACCGTTTACGTGCAGGGTGACTTTAGATCTCCTGGCAGTCAAGTGGTTGGAATTTGGTCGAGTGATTGCTTCATGGTCGAGTGTCTTGAATCTGTCAAGTAGGATACCTCCAAGTCGATTGAAAGGTGACTTCTTCTAGGGATGTCCTTGGGTAGGGTACTTAGGACAGGTCCATGCCCCTATCCTAGGTACATAGCTTCATCATTAGCCCTCGAATGGATCGATGTTCGAGTGGGGAAGGAGTTGGGGATCTTTCCGACTGGTTCTTCATGTTATATGAACGTCTTGTTTTGGATCAATTGTCACGGATGACGTCGTCAACTTCTTTCAGTCGCCTTGATCCATTCTTGGCCTCTTGTCGAGTGAATTTCTTTACTTGTGAAGTTCCGAGTGACGGTGTGAAAGGGATCTTCTGTTTGACGAGTTGTTCCGAGGCCCGCGGATTTTGCGGGATTTGAATTTCGGGAAGCGCGCGGGATGGGGGCGGCCGCAGTAATCGAATGGGATAGGACGGAAGCTCCTCGATCCCCGCACCACCTTTTTCGCCACGTACCGCGCGCGCGCCCATTGCGGGATTTGATGGGATTGCCTGGGCCTACCAGTCAGCCACTCGGAAGCGACCTCTTATAAGCTGCCGGCTCGGGACCCACGAACAGTGCGCCTTCACTTTTCCCCCTTCCTTCACAAGATCCTCCGTCACCTCCGCTCCCACCTTGGTGCCGTAGGTCTGTTCGAGCTTCGCCGGCGACGATGGTGAAGGAGAAGACATCGCCTCTGGAGCGCGCGAAGAAGGCGGCGGTGCAGGGGAAGGGGAAGAAGTCCGCTCGGGGCGGATCTTCCTCGAGGACTGCTCTGCCCAAGGATTGGATCCAGGGCGACTGGATGCCGTTGGTGATTCGGCAGGATGATCTCGATGATTTGGTCGAGGGGGGATTCATTCCCCACGAATCTGCGCGCCTCCCGGGGAAAGAAGTCGAACCCCAGCCTCTTGATGGTGAGTGCGTCCTCCTCGCCACCCATATCGATCGTGGATTCTCTCTGCCTCCTCATCCTTTTTTCGGAGCTTCTTGAACTTCTTCGGAGCGCAGCTCCATCACTTTACTCCCAATTCTATTGTGTATCTTGTTGCTTTCGTTTCCTTGTGTGAAAACTTCTTGGGTTGCCGCCCCCATTGGGGACTCCTCAAGCACATCTTCACTTGCCGTTCTCAGTCGGTCAAGAAGGCCAAGTCGAGTGACGAACAGACGCAGGTGATCTAGTTGTGCGGGGGTCTGGCGATCCAAATGAGGGGAAAAAGTTCCTTTCCGTCTATCACTTTTCCCGAGTCAGTCCATGGGTGGAAGTCGACTTGGTTTTACTGTAAAGACCAGGTGACCCCAGGACAGTCGACTGGGCTTCCCCCTTTTTCTCTGAATCGAGCACAAAAACCTGCCTCTCTGAAAGTGACGCCGGAGGAAAAGGCGCAAGTCAAGGTGCTGGTCGGTCGAGTGGTTTAGCTTGTCCGCGAGGGTGTGACTGGCATGGATTTGTTGGAAGTCTTCCTTCGGAGGCGCATCCAACCGCTTCAGGCTCGTGACCACCCGATGTGGCTGTACTCAGGTCTCGAAGACACCACTCGGATTCACCCAGAGGAGGTCACTGACAAGATGTTGGAAGGGTGGCTGTCGAGTATCACAGGGAACAAGGACAACCCCCGAGGAGCCAGGAGGATTCCTCCACTCGACCAAACATACGAAGTGGACAAGGTCTGACCTTGCGTTTCCGACTGTGATCTTGCTTTCTTTATTTGTTCTTTTTGGATCAGTCGATTGACTTTTGTCTCGTTTGTTGTCCTCTAGGCCACTACTGAGATGTACTCGACACCCAATGGAGCACAGGAGCAGGTCGAGGAAGGAGAGGCGAGTGGAGGCGAAAGTGGAGACGAGGGAGAAGAGTGGGAATCTGACGGCGAAGGAGAGGGGGATGACGACAACGACTCTAGTGAAGAGGAGGAGGAAGAAGTCGAACCTCTCCGCTCGGAACGGCGATCCAAGCTTACACACGACCCTGCGCGGGAACGTGGTAAGGCGACTGTCCCTGTTGGGCAGTCGTCGAAGCGCCCTCGGACCTCATCTCCAGCGCCGACAGAAAAAGCTCCCAAGCACCCACGCGCGACGCCATCCAAGCCGCCCAAGGCTCTGCCCAAGATGAAGATGACTGTCCCCACCATTTCTGGGTAATAGTAAAATTTGTTTTCCTTTGTCGAACGTGACGAGCTCTTGGTCGACTCATTGAATAAGCTGACTGACTTTCGAAATTTGCAGTGCTGCCACCTCAGAGATCTCCGCCAAGGACGATGATCAAGAGATGGAAGACGATGTTACCTCCAACCCCGGTACGATTACGGATGCTCTGCTTTTAGTCGACTGACGATTTCTTGTAATTCCGGTCGATTGGATTTTTCTTGTAGCTCCTCCTGATGTCATTGACCTCCCTGATGATGACGACGAAGTGCCACTGAGGGCGCGAAGGAACAGGAGGGCGCCGGCTGGCAAGACCCCACAAACTACTTCGGTGCCTGAGGCCGCAGTCCGGGAGGGTGGTGATACCACTCGGGTTTCTGTGACCTTCGCTGAACCTCTGACGAGTGTCCGGTCTTCGACGTCGACTGCAAATCCGCCTTCGCTTTTTGCCACACACCATGTCCCTGAGGACCAAGTGGGTGCCGCTAAAGAGGCTATACGCCAGGCGGGGATCATGATGGAGCAAGTGAAGGTGGTTCGGGAAGCCAGCCAAGCAGCTTATGATGCGAGCTCAGCTCTTCAGAGCAACGTCCAGGTCAGTCGATTCACCGCTTGTTCTGTTAGGATATGCTATCTGAAGAATCTCTTTTCCGAAGATCTTTATATCTGTACGCCCACTGGGTGTGTCTATTAATCTTTTTGATGAGTGGGGGCACGCTAAGTGCACCCACTGGGTGTAGTCCCCGAGACTACGGTGGACTGCTGGCAGTCGACTGTAGTCTTTATATTGTGTTGCTTTAGCTGAACTTCTTCACTCGGTCTGGTCAGGCCATGTCGAATGGAACTATACACGGTCGGCTGCGGGCAGTCGATTTTTTTGGTCGAACCAGTGGGGGCACGTTGAGTGCACCCACTGAGTGTAGTCCCCGAGACTACTGTCGAATGTTTTTGATTCGGCTGTAGTCTTAGAAACGCCATCATTGTCTCTTGGTTACTCGGAAGCAACTTATCTTGGATGTCTGTCGACTGATTTTTTGCAGACATCCTGCGAACTTGTGGCTCACTACACTGAGTTGGAGAACAAACAGATCCAGCTGAACCTTGCCTTGAAGCTTGCTCAGGAGAACTTGCATAAGGCGAGGGACGAAGCAAAAGGTATGGCTGGTGAGCTTTTGTCGACTGTCCTTTCTTTCTGGCCGTCCTCGATGTTGATCTCACTTGCTGTTTTGCAGACAAAATGGAGGAGGCTCTGAAGAAAAAGTATCAAGACCTTGCCGAAGCGCAGAAGGAGGCCCTAAACAGAACGAAGCTTGCTGAAGAAAAACTGGCTTCAGTCGGTACTCTTGAAAAGGAAAACTCCAGGCTGAAAACTGCTCTCGACGCGGCTAATCGAGAGGCCAGCCGTCTGAAGAATGGCAATATAGCTCTGAATGACAAGGCAAGTGAACTGGCGGGGAAGAGGAACGATCTGGAGGCTTATCTCGGTGGACTCGCCAAGAAGTTGTTCGTCATGCTCGAGGGTAATTACTCTGGCCCGACTGACTTGCAGTTACCAAATCTGCGTAGAGCCACTGACTTATCCTTGAATTGTGTTTACAGAATTCTACCAGAACTTTGAAGAGGAGACCAGTCGAGTGGAGACAGACTTGGACCCCATCAATTCTCCAGTGAAGGACGAGGCTGCTATGAACGTGCTCTGACTGGAATCTCGTGTTGCCGGCGTTGTTGACTATCTTGCTCGGTTGAAGGTTGCGATGTCATGGATCGACACGTCGCTCTGGCCTAGGACGACGCTTCAGAATGACCTCGAGTCCCTAATGACTCGACTGAATGAAGTCCCAGGTCGAGTGGCGGAATGGAAGAAATCTTCTGCTAGATGTGGCGCTGACGTTGCTCTGTCTCTGGTCCGCGTCCACTGCAAGGAGGCACAAGAAGAAAAGTTGGCCGCCATCCAAGTTGCCAATACCAGGAAGCACAACTTTCAAGACTTCATGGAGACTTTCATTGCTGCTGCCACTCGCATTGCAGACGGAATCGACTTGGACAAGTCCGTCGCCCTTTCCAGTCCTCCACATGAGGAATAAAAACTTTTATGCTTCACTTTAAATTTGCCTCGGAATGCCGAGTGGATTTTGTAACTGTTAAACTCTGTCGAGCTGGAGGCTTGAGTACTTTGATCTGCGGTCTAGAACCTTTGGATCTTATCTAAACTTGATTTATCGTTGAATATCTTCATGAATTATCTGTCGAGTGGAACTTGTTCTTCACTCGAAATAACTTTGTATTTGTGGTGCAACTCCAAGGAGAAGGTAGCAGTCGATTTGCACCTCGTCGTCCTTGCGGATTGGGATGTGTTCCGTACTTAGGCGAGCACTGGGCTGCAGCTAAGCCTCCGAGTGGAAGGTCTGCTCTCCACTCGGTAGGATTTTAAAAACTTAGGTGAGTACTGGACTGCAGCTAAGCCCCCGAGTGGGAGGTCTGCTATCCACTCGGTAGGATTTTTTCAAACTTAGGCGAGTACTGGACTGCAGCTAAGCCCCCGAGTGGGAGGTCTGCTCTCCACTCGGTAGGGTTTTTTCAAACTTAGGCGAGTACTGGACTGCGGCTAAGCCCCTCGAGTGGGAGGTCTGCTCACCACTCGTTAGGATTTTTAAATACTTAGGCGAGCACTGGGCTGCAGCTAAGCCTCCGAGTGGGAGGTTTGCTCACCACTCGGTAGGATTTTTAAACACTTAGGCGAGCACTGGGCTGCAGCTAAGCCTCCGAGTGGGAGTCTGGCTCACCACTCGGTAGGATTTTTAAACACTTAGGCAAGCACTGGGCTGCAGCTAAGCCTCCGAGTGGGAGGTTTGCTCTCCACTCGGTAGGATTTTTAAACACTTAGGCGAGCAATGGGCTGCAGCTAAGACTCCGAGTGGGAGGTTTGCTCTCCACTCGGTAGGATTTTTAAACACTTAGGCGAGCACTGGGCTGCAGCTAAGCCTCCGAGTGGGAGTCTGGCTCACCACTCGGTAGGATTTTTAAACACTTAGGCGAGCACTGGGCTGCAGCTAAGCCTCTGAGTGGGAGTCTGGCTCACCACTCAGTAGGATTTTTAAACACTTAGGCGAGCACTGGGCTGCAGCTAAGCCTCTGAGTGGGAGGTTTGCTCTCCACTCGGTAGGATTTTTAAACACTTAGGCGAGCACTGGGCTGCAGCTAAGCCTCCGAGTGGGAGTCTGGCTCACCACTCGGTAGGATTTTTAAACACTTAGGTGAGCACTGGGCTGCAGCTAAGCCTCCGAGTGGGAGGTTTTCTCTCCACTCGGTAGGATTTTTAAACACTTAGGCGAGCACTGGGCTTAAAGAAGGAGAAGATGTCTTAAGCTTTGCTCTAGCCTACAACATGATTGTAGCTAACACCCTCTTTAGAGAGAGAGAATCACATCTGGTGACTTTTAGTAGTGGCCAACACTCTAGCCAGATTGATTTCATCCTCTCGAGAAGAGAAGATAGGCGTGCGTGCCTAGACTGTAAGGTGATACCTGGGGAGAGTGTTGTACCCCAGCATAAGCTGGTGGTTGCTGACTTCCGCTTTCGGATTCATGTCCAACGGGATAAGCGTGCCAAGGTCGCTAGAACAAAGTGGTGGAAACTCAAGGGGGAGGTAGCTCAGGTGTTCAAGGAGATGGTATTTAAGGAGGGCCCTTGGGAGGAAGGAGGGGATGCGGACAATGTGTGGATGAAGATGGCGACTTGCATTCGTAAGGTGGCCTCGGAGGAGTTTGGAGTGTCCAGGGGAAGGAGAAGCGAAGATAAGGATACCTGGTGGTGGAATGATGATGTCCAGAAGGCGCTTAAAGAGAAGAAAGATTGCTTCAGACGCCTATACCTGGATAGGAGTGCAGACAACATAGAGAAGTACAAGATGGCGAAGAAGGCCGCAAAGCGAGCTGTTGGTGAAGCAAGGGGTCGGGCATATGAGGACCTCTACCAACGGTTAGGCACGAAGGAAGGTGAAAGGGACATCTATAAGATGGCTAAGATCCGGGAGAGGAAGACGAGGGATATTGGCCAAGTCAAATGCATCAAGGACGGGGCAGGCCAACTCTTGGTGAAGGACGAAGAGATTAAGCATAGATGGCGGGAGTACTTCGACAAGCTGTTCAATGGGGAGAATGAGAGTTCTACCATTGAACTGAATGACTCCTTTGATGAGACCAGCATGCGTTTTGTGCGGCGCATCCAGGAGTCTGAGGTGAAGGAGGCTTTAAAAAGGATGAAAGGAGGCAAGGCGATGGGCCCTGATTGTATCCCCATTGAGGTGTGGAAAGGTCTCGGGGACATAGCGATAGTATGGCTAACCAAGCTTTTCAACCTCATTTTTCGGGCAAACAAGATGCCAGAAGAATGGAGACGGAGTATATTAGTACCAATCTTCAAGAACAAGGGGGATGTTCAGAGTTGTACTAATTACCGTGGAATTAAGCTGATGAGCCATACAATGAAGCTATGGGAGAGAGTCATTGAGCACCGCTTAAGAAGAATGACAAGTGTGACCAAAAATCAGTTTGGTTTCATGCCTGGTAGGTCGACCATGGAAGCCATTTTCTTGGTACGACAACTTATGGAGAGATATAGGGAGCATAAGAAGGACTTACATATGGTGTTCATTGACTTGGAGAAGGCCTATGATAAGATACCGCGGAATGTCATGTGGTGGGCCTTGGAGAAACACAAAGTCCCAGCAAAGTACATTACCCTCATCAAGGACATGTACAATAATGTTGTGACAAGTGTTCGAACAAGTGATGTCGACACCGATGACTTCCCGATTAAGATAGGACTGCATTAGGGGTCAGCTTTGAGCCCTTGTCTTTTTGCATTGGTGATGGATGAGGTCACAAGGGGTATACAAGGAGATATCCCATGGTGTATGCTCTTTGCGGATGATGTGGTGCTAGTTGACGATAGTCGGACGGGGGTAAATAGGAAGTTAGAGTTATGGAGACAAACCTTGGAATCGAAAGGGTTTAGGCTTAGTAGAACTAAAACCGAGTACATGATGTGCGGTTTTAGTACTACTAGCTGTGAGGAGGAGGAGGTTAGCTTTGATGGCCAGGTGGTACCTCGGAAGGACACCTTTCGGTATTTGGGGTCAATGTTGCAGGAGGATGGGGGTATTGATGAAGATGTGAACCATCGAATCAAAGCCGGATGGATGAAGTGGTGCCAAGCTTCTGGCATTCTCTGTGACAAGAGAGTGCCACAAAAGCTAAAAGGCAAGTTCTACAGGATGGCGGTTCGACCCGCAATGTTGTATGGCGCGGAGTGTTGGCCGACTAAAAGGCGACATGTTCAACAGTTAGGTGTGGCGGAGATGCGTATGTTGAGATGGATGTGTGGCCACACGAGGAAGGATCGAGTCCGGAATGATGATATACGAGATAGAGTTGGGGTAGCACCAATTGAGGAGAAGCTTGTCCAACATCGTTTGAGATGGTTTGGGCATATTCAGCGCAGGCCTCCAGAAGCTCCAGTGCATAGCGGACGGCTAAAGCGTGCGGAGAATGTCAAGAGAGGGCGGGGTCGACCGATTTTGACATGGGAGGAGTCCGTTAAGAGAGACCTGAAGGATTGGAGTATCGACAAAGAGCTAGCTATGGACAGGGGTGCGTGGAAGCTTGCTATCCATGTGCCAGAGCCATGAGTTGGTTGCGAGATCTTATGGGTTTCACCTCTAGCCTACCCCAACTTGTTTGGGACTAAAGGCTTTGTTGTTGTTGTTTGTAGGCGAGCACTGGGCTGCAGCTAAGCCTCTGAGTGGGAGTCTGGCTCACCACTCGGTAGGATTTTTAAACACTTAGGCGAGCACTGGGCTGCAGCTAAGCCTCCGAGTGGGAGTCTGGCTCACCACTCGATAGGATTTTTAAACACTTAGGCGAGCACTGGACTGCAGCTAAGCCTTCGAGTGGGAGTCTAGCTCGCCACTCGGTAGGATTTTTAAACACTTAGGCGAGCACTGAGCTGCAGCTAAGCCTCCGAGTGGGAGTCTGGCTCGCCACTTGATAGGATTTTTTTACAAACTTAGGCAAAACGGATTCGCAGCTAAGCCACCCACTGGGGGATTTCACACGCAAACAAAAGCAACAACAATTATAGGAAAATTTGTAACACTCTTGTCTTTGATAAATAGACTACAGAAGTTTTTCTTATTACATCTCATCCGAGTGAGAATTCAAGTGTGAAAGGGGCGGAGCAGTTCTGCATTCCAAGCTCGTGGCTCATCGATCTGGCGATCGACATTGTAAAGGTGATACGCTCCATTGTGGAGGACTCTGGTGACGATGAAGAGACCTTCCCAAGTAGGAGCGAGCTTGTGTGGTTTCTGTGGATCCACTCGGAGGACCAAATCTCCTTCTTGGAAGGCTCGACTCTTCACATTTCTGGCATGGAATTGACGCAAGTCTTGCTGATAAATGGTCGATCGGATCATAGCCATTTCTCTTTCTTCTTCCAGGAGGCCGACTGCGTCTTGTCGGGCTTGTTTTGCTTCATCTTCGGTATAAAGCTCGACTCGGGGTGCATTGTGAAGTAGATCACTCGGCAGGACTGCTTCCACTCCGTAAACCAGAAAGAACAGAGTTCTTCCAGTCGACCGATTTGGGGTAGTCCTCAATCCCCACAGAACCGACGGAAGCTTGTTGACCCAAGCACCTGTTGCGTGCTTGAGATCACGCATCAGCTGAGGCTTTAGTCCTTTGAGAATCAGACCATTTTCCCTTTCTGCTTGTCCATTCGACTGGGGGTGGGCGACCGATGCGTAGTCGACTCGTGTGCCTTGAGAGGCGCAAAAAGCTCTGAACTTGTCTGACTCAAAGTTTGACCCATTGTCGGTGATGATGCTATGCGGGACTCCATATCTGAATGTTAACTCTCTGACGAAACTGATAGCAGTGCAAGCATCAAGATTCTTGATAGGCTTAGCTTCAATCCATTTGGTAAACTTGTCGACTGCCACAAGCACATGTGTGAAACCGCTCCTGCCTGTTCTCAGTGGACCAACCATGTCCAGTCCACAAACAGCAAAGGGCCAGACGAGTGGAAAGGTCTTCAGGGCTAATGCAGGCTTGTGCGACATGTTGGAGTAGAACTGGCACCCTTCACACTTGTCGACTATCTCTTTTGCCATTTCATTCGCTCTTGGCCAGTAAAATCCCGCTCGGTATGCTTTAGCCACAATGGTCCGAGAGGACGCATGATGACCACAGGTCCCCGAGTGGATATCATCAAGGTTTATCTGACCTTCTTCTGGTGTTATACACTTCTGACCAACCCCAGTCGCGCTTTCTCTATACAACTGTCCCTTTATGACTGTAAAGGCCTTGGATCGACGGACGATCTGTCGAGCCTCTTCTTCGTCCTCCAAGAGTTCCTTTCTCAGGATATACGCGATGTACGGTATCGTCCAGTCAGGGGTGATTGCCAAAACTTCCATGATTAGGTCGACCACTGCCGGAATTTCAACTTTAGTCGGATCTGTGGCACTCTTTGGCTGCGGGGCTTCATCTGTAAAAGGATCTTCTTGGACTGATGGCGAGTGGATGTCTTCCAAAAACGCATTGCTGGGGATGGCTTCTCTCTTGGAGCCTATCTTTGCCAAATCATCAGCCGCTTGATTTTTCAGTCGGGGGATGTGATGAAGCTCTAACCCCTCGAATTTCTTCTCTAACTTTCTCACTGCATTGCAATAACCAGTCATAGCTGGACTTCTGACGTCCCATTCTTTCATCACCTGATTAACCACCAAACCTGAGTCGCCATAGACCATGAGGCAATGGACGCCGAGTGAAATGGCCATGCGCAACCCATACAAAAGTGCTTCATATTCTGCTTCGTTATTGGAGGAATCGGAGTGAATCTGGAGAACATATCTGAGCTTATCTCCTCGGGGGGAAACCAATACTACCCCAGCACTGGAACCATTCAGCATCTTAGATCCATCGAAGAACATGGTCCAGTGCTCCGAGTGAACTTGAGTCGGAAGTTGCTGTTCGATCCACTCGGCGACGAAATCTGCAATTGCTTGGGACTTGATAGCTTTCTTTGCCTCAAACTTGATATCTAGGGGAAGAAGTTCAATCGCCCATTTCGCCACTCGACCAGTTGCATCTCTGTTGTGCAAAATCTCTGATAGTGGAGCGTCGCTGATGACTGTAATGGAATGATCAGAGAAGTAATGTGCAACCTTCTTCGTGGTCATATAAATCCCATACACAAGCTTCTGGTAATAAGGATATCTTTGCTTTGAAGGAGTCAAAACTTCAGAAACATAATATACTGGGCGCTGAACTTTGAAGGCCTTTCCTTCTTCTTCTCGCTCGACCGTAAGTACTGTACTGAGAACTTGTCCTGTGGCTGCAATGTAAATCAGCAAAGGCTCCTTGCCGGTTGGGGCAGCAAGCGCCGGCTGGGTGGAGAGCAGAGCTTTGAGCTCTGTAAACGCTGCATCAGCTTCTGGAGTCCACTCGAACTTGTCGGACTTCTTCATCAGTCGGTAAAGAGGCAATGCCTTTTCACCGAGGCGAGAGATGAATCGACTTAAAGCGGCCAAGCATCATGTAAGCTTCTGGACGTCATGCACACGCACAGGACATTTCATCCGGAGTATAGTACCAATTTTTTCAGGATTGTCGTCGATTCCCCGTTCGGAAACGAGAAAACCGAGTAACTTCCCACCTGGAACTCTGAACGTGCACTTTGACGGATTGAGCTTGATATCATACCTCCTGAGGTTGGCAAAGGTTTCAGCAAGGTCAGTCAGCAGGTCGGAACCCTTCCGTGACTTGACCACAATATCATCCATGTATGCCTCCACATTCCGACTGATTTGAGTGAGCAAACACTTCTGAATCATCCTCATGAACGTGGCTCCGGTATTCTTGAGGCCGAACGGCATGGTGACATAACAGAAGCACCCGAATGGAGTGATGAAAGATGTTTTGATCTCGTCGGGCCCGTACAGACGGATCTGATGGTACCCGGAATAGGCATCTAGGAAAGACAAACGCTCACATCCCGCAGTCGAGTCGACTATCTGGTCGATGCGGGGGAGAGGAAAATGATCTTTCGGGCAGGCCTGATTGATATGCTTGAAATCAATGCACATGCGAAGTGACTTGTCCTTCTTGGGGACCATGACAACATTGGCGAGCCACTCGGAGTGCTAAATTTCTCGGATGAACTCCGCTGCTAAGAGCCGAGCCACCTCCTCGCCAATGGCCTTCCTCTTCTGGACGGCGGACCATCGGAGATGTTCTTTCACAGGTTTAAATTTTGGGTCGACTCGTAGACGGTGCTCAGCCAGCCCCCTGGGAACTCCAGGCACGTCAGCAGGCTTCCATGCGAAGATGTCCTAGTTCTCACGGAGGAACTGGATGAGAGCTTCTTCCTATTTGGAGTCGACCGTCGTTGAGATGTGAGTCGGAGCAGCGTTTGGATCGGTCGGGTGAATGTGAACTGCCTTCGTTTCACCGGACGACTGAAAAGCTGATTCTGAAGCAGGCTTCTTAGCTCGTAGCAACTCACTCGGATCTGCAGTCTTCTGATACTCTTGCAGCTCGACCACCGCCATCTGAGTGTCAGCAATCTTTGAGCCTTTCTGAAAACACTCTTCTGCTTTCTTCCGATTGCCTGTAACAGTGATCACACCTTTGGGACCAGGCATCTTCAATTTGAGATACACATAACATGGTCGAGCCATGAAGCGTGCATAAGCTGGCCTGCCCAAAATAGCGTGATAAGCACTTTGGAAATCCACAACTTCGAATGTCAACTTTTCCTTGCGGTAATTCTTGGAATCACCGAAAACCACATCAAGAGCAATTTGGCCGAGTGACTCGGCTTTCTTCCCAGGAATGACTCCATGGAAACTCATGTTACTGGTGCTGAGCCTGGACATCGGAATGCCCATCCCTTTCAATGTTTCTGCGTACAGTATGTTCAAACCGCTGCCTCCATCCATCAGGACTTTGGTCAGTCGAGTGCCTTCGACAACTGGGTCGACCACCAGAGCTTGCCTCCCAGGGGTGGCAATGTGCGTAGGGTGATCAAACTGGTCGAATGTGATGGCAGTCTGGGACCACTTCAGATAATTGGGTGTTGCCGGAGCAACCATATTTACCTCACGGTTAATAACCTTCAGTCAACTTTTGCTCTCAACATCAGCAAAAATCTTCAGGGTGGAATTGACCTGGGGGTACCCATCGTCACTATCTTCCTTGTCCTCAACTTTGTCCGACTCATTTTCCTTATCTTTGGACTGCTTGCCCTGAAACTGCTGGATCGGAAGCCGACACTGTCGAGTGGTATGCTTTGGGTAAATGAGTTTACCCTCTTCATTTTTCTTGGTGTGGATGTGACACGGTAGATCCAAAACATCATTTCCATCTTGGTCTTTAACTTTCTTGGGGTTCCAAGGTCCTCTGGGTTTTCCCTTAAATTTTCCCTGGGTTACGGCCAGGGCCTCCCCAGGAGCGGCTGGCTCGGCTTTCCGCTTTTGTTTCCGACTGGAATTTCCTCCGGTTTCCTGGGCGACTGCTTTATGCTTGCCACTCCGGAGTCGATCCTCATCTTCACCATTAGCGTATTTGGTGGAAATCTCCATCATCCCATTCAGAGACATCTCTCCGGTTCGACCGAACTTCAGATTCAATTCTCTGTACTTAACGCCTTCTTTAAAGGCACAAACTGCTTGATGATCTGGTACATTTTCAACTGTGTGATGCAATGTGATCCACCTCTGAATGTAATCCCTCAGAGTTTCATTCGGTTTCTGCACGCAAGACCGCAATTCCGTAAGGCCTGCAGGTTGCTTGCATGTTCCTTCAAATGTGGTGACAAACACTCGGGAGAGATCCTCCCAAGTGTAAATGCTTCTGGGTGCTAACTGATTTAGCCACGCTCTGGCCGAGCCTTCTAACATGAGAGGCAGGTGCTTCATGGCTACCTCATCGTTCCCACCGCCAATCTGGACAGCCACTCGGTAATCTTCGAGCCAAGTATCGGGCTTGGACTCACCGGTGAACTTACTAACTCCAGTCGCCAACCTGAAGTTGGGAGGAATTACAGCGGCTCTGATGGCTCGACTGAAACACTCTGGCCCTGAAACATGTACTCTGCTACTGGTAGGCGCATCTCTGTCGTGGCCTCTCGGTGAGCTCTATTCATGTCGACCAAACCTTGAACGAGAATGGATCTCGCATCAAAGCCTGGTTCCCTGGGATCGACTGGAATTCTCCGCCCAACACTATGAGGGCGTCTGTCCACCTGTTGTCGAGGCACATATGATCCACTCCTCGGGGGAGGGGTTGGCAGTCGACGTCGATCATCACGATCGAATCGGTGATCATACTGCTCATTCCTTCTGTACTGATCACGCCGGTCTTCACGTCCCTCACGCCTCGGAGGCGATCTTGGGCTGTGAGCCGACTGGACTGTATCCGCTGCAACAGATCGATTGTGGATCCTGTTCCGCGACTAAGAAACAGCGGAATTCTGGTCTCCCGCTGCCCGGAGAACCGCTCTGATTCGCAACAAGCCTCTGCCAGCCTCTGACTGGGAGGGCTGAATCGACTCTGCTATACGGGCTGCAGCCGCCAAATTCTGAATCGAAGTATGATATACCTGCGGGGGCGGAAAGAGTTGACGTCGACTGGATTCTGGAGCCCGTTGACGCGCTCGCCCATCGAGTATTCGCTGGAGATTCTCCAGTCGAGTGCGCTCCACCAAGTTAGCCAAGCGCGCGTCCTCCAAGGCTCGGGCCTCGGGGGTTTCTCCAATGATAGGAGTGTGGAGTGCATCCATGTTCCGGTGGCGAAGTTCCTCCCGCTGCAACGACGTGAGAGGCTCGGGGAGATACTCCTCGTGAGGACGCGATGGGTCGCCCCCATCCGCGCCTCCGTCAGCGCGGGGGAAACCGGGAGGACTGTGTGGCCCATTGATCACCAGAACCTCTGTAGCTGGGTCACTGCTGTCGCGTTCGTATGCGGTCTCTGTGGAGCCAGTCGAACAGGCCGTAGAGGGATTTGTCGGGCTCGATTGCCGCGACTTGTGGGATGGCCGACTGGTGGGCTACCGCATGCCTCACCCACCTCTGAAGCCTCGACCGACCAGAGCGCTTGCGCCGGCGAGAAACAGGGCGGGGAGATGCCACGAGAGCCGACCGATACTGGGTCGACGGCTGCCGCAGGAGGACACCACGGACGCATGCGCGAAAGTGCGTCGCCCCGCGGACGGGGAGCGCATCTACGTCGAGTGGAGCCTCCTGAAGCCAAGCGGAGTCGTCGGCGATGAACGTGAGCGCGCCGAGACGGATCTTGCGGCCCTCCACCAAAGCTCCGCTCGAAACCATGATCAAGGAGATCGAAAAAAATCGCAACTTCTCAAACTAGGCGCTAAGACTCCTAGCCCCACGGTGGGCACCAACTGTCGTGGTTCTAACTCTGACAGTGATGTAGGGGGGTATGTATGGAGAGGCTAGATCTTAGCTATGGAGGAGTTGTAAGCACACGAGGATTACGAGTTCAGGCCCTTTTCAGAGGAAGTAACAGCCCTACGTCTCGGTGCCCGGAGGCGGTCGACTGAATTATGTGTGTATGAATAACAGGGGTGCCAACCCTTGATACTGAGGAGGGGGGTGGCTTATATAGAGTTCGCCAGGCCCCTCCAGCCCTCAGCAATGCAAGGTTTAAAGTACATTAAGACTGGGGGTTACTGGTAACGCCCCTAATAAAGTGCTATGATGACCATAAAAGCTACTTAATGACCGACCGTTTGCGTGTAGGGTGACTTTAGATCTCCTGGCAGTCGAGTGGTTGAAATTTGGTCGAGTGATTGCTTCGTGGTCGAGTGTCTTGAATCTGTCGAGTGGGATACCTCCAAGTCGATTGAAAGGTGACTTCTTCTAGGGATGTCCTTGGGTAGGGTACTTAGGACAGGTCCATGCCCCTATCCTAGGTACATAGCTTCATCATAGGTTGCATGACCTCTTTCAGTGGTAGGCTAGCAGATGTAGGGGATGTAGGTTGGTACTGTCTACCCGGGGTTAGAGTTAATGCTTCTGAAAGACTGTGTCTCGGTCATCTGTTTCTCAAACACCATGTAGTGCGAGAAATCCAATGGAGGAGATCGAGTCTTGTGGGGAAAAGTGCGCAAACCTCTGCAGAGTGTACAAATTAATCATGATTAGTCGTGTCCCCGGTTATGGACAAACTTGAGTATCTGGTTCTTGGATTATCATATGGATCTCATCACTCTAAATTAATTTGTTGGGTTGATAATTACTTTTAGTTGGGATTGAGATGGGTGTACCATTCTCAATGTTTCAACCATCATGATAGTTAAATAAAGTATATTCCTTTGTCGTGGGGAAAAATTGGCTTTTCGCAAAAACATTATAACCATAGAGTCTCCACCAGCCAAATATGCATGTAGTGATAGCCTTTACCTGTTCATTGCTCTACTTTGTTATATTGCCAGCATATTCCATGTGCTGACCCATTTTCGGGCTGCAACATATCATGTTGCAGACTTTTCAGACGAGGAGTAAGATGTGATAGGTCGTTTGTCATGCACTCAGCTATGCCGTTGGAGTTGATGGACTCACTTTATCTTCCAAGCCTTCCATTGTTATCTTATTTAGATGACCTTAAGCCATATTTATTGTAATAAGTTCTCTCTTGAGACATTCGATGTAATAAGTGTGTGATTGCTACTCTGTTATAAATCCTTCGAGTACTGTTTGTGTCAGCATTACTGATCCAGGGATGACACTGAACATAGAGACTTGACCGCCTGAGGTCGGGTTGCTACATGCTTCTTCTTGAGCGCCTCAAAAGCCTCTTCACGCTGCTTCTTGCGCGCTTCGTAGGCTTGGCAATGTTCATCCGATAGTTCATCAAGACCGGGCTTAATGATGTTATCAGCGCTAACTTCTCAGGGCTTGGGGAGATCCGACATGGTTGATGATGATTCTTGATCTTTCCTCCCCAACGGAGTCGCCAAAAAGTGTGTTCGCACACGAATACGTCACCGTGTACCCTCGAAGCCGGGGGTGATGCACCGCAACTCACGTCGAGGGAGACCCGCCGAAAGCGCGGTACGCAAGACAACCGGCGGGCACTTTTGTACACCCGAAACCCCACACGCCCGGGAGGGACCCCATCAGGGCGCGCGACGGCTATAGGCTGCCCTAGGTCGGCCTGACCGCCCCTAGGGCCTCGAGGTTCGCCGCCCTGCAACAAGAAGAACGAACGAAGAACGAGAGGAAGAAGAACAAAGGGAGAAGGTAAAGATAAAGATAAAAGATGATAGATTGATTGTTCGATTGTGTGTTGTTCTTCAATCGGTCATCACCCCTTACATATATATGAGGCGACTGGATTTCCCGTACAAGACATCAAAAGTTAACCTAATTCAGAATACGAGGGCCGGAACTTCCGGTCAGCCCGGAACTTCCGGGCTAAAATTACATCAAGTAGCCCTCTTGTACAGCTCCTACAGGTCGCACATGGCCTCGGATCGCGATGGTCCAAAAAGGAAAGTTGTAGATCTTGCAATGGAGAAAAACTCTTTAGTTGATCACTTTTTCATCCGAGGATCTTGATGTCGAAATCGGCCCCACAAATCTACAAATAATATTAAAATTCTAGTTTCTAGGACCGCGTGCAAACTTTCGGTTTAGCCCGGAAGTTTTGTCCGAAACTTCCGGGCTAAAATTTTACAGCATACTATTTTGCCTTTAACTTTTGCATACGAAGTCTGATGTAGACGTTTTTTATATCAAAATCGATCGTTTCGACGAGGCGAAGACAATCTGTGTAGAAACTTTTCTCATATGAGGCCATCTTGGTGGCGTAATCAGCCGAATAGTATTCTGAATGCAAAATCCGAGTACTTCAAACACAACTTCGGCCTTAGAGATGAGACCGCATGGCTATGGCCCAAATATCAAAATTTCTCCTTTTGACTATACGGAACTTTCTCATTTTGAATACTTCTTCATTTGAGGCCATCTTAATTAAGTTCTTGGCCATGCCAAAATTTGGTGTCAACACTACTCTCACACATGCTAGAAAATCTGAATTTTCATATGGAGAAAGCACATGAGAGTGTCTGTAATCGATGCAAATACATTGGTGAAGTGCTTCAGGTGCTTAATTTAGCATCAACGCTATTGGCTTATACTCCCTTCGTCCGGAAAAATTTGACCCAAACTTGTCATTTGAGGGATAAGCTTTTTCAGACGGGACAAACTTTTTCGAACGGAGGAAGTATCAAGCATCGTAGCAATCAACTTAAACCATTCCTTGCTGATAAGATCGAAGATTCATGGCCAACATGCATGGCACCACCATAGCAGCACTGATATATTTTCTTTTGAGGGGTCTATGGCCCACTGCCCCATGTATGCCTACACTTGGGCTACAAAGCATGTCATGTAAATACATGGTTTTAATATAAATTGTATGTACAATGGACATACAAATTCAGTCTCATGTGTTCTGCTTCCGCAAGGATGGTAACAGTGCTACACATTGTGTTGTTCGGGTCGTATCTTCAAGGCATTGCACGCAATGATATACTACTACGATATGCAGGGCTGGTCCTGAGATTTTGGGGGGCCAGGGCGAAATAAAATTTGGGGCCCTTAATATAAACATTATAGCAATAATAATAAATACAAAAATTCTAAAGCGCTAACATGCTCGTATGCCCTGTCGCGCAACGCGATCTACCACATTACGCGAGCATGATCCTATCGTTACAATATGTTGCTTGACCGATAAAAATCAATTTACAGGCGATACGAGTGAAAAAATGGATGAGCAACTATGCTTGCGTCTACTCCATCCAACAACTAAAATCTTTTGAGTTAGTTGAAGCTAAAAGATTTTCTAGGACATTTTTAGCGTCCAGCGTAGCGCTAGCCTCTCGTCAAATATGTGTGTGAGAGCAAAATCTTTTTGGGACGCCCTGCAACACTTCATGCATGAACGCAAAGGGAAACCCTTGGATCAAACGGAAACGAGGCATAACTAACCGAAAGGAAATCCACATTGGCGCTAGTGATCAAACGGAAACGAGGCATAACCAAAAGGAAATCCACATTGGCGCTAGTGATCAAACGGAAACGAGGTATAACCGAAACGAACTCCACATTGGCGCTCGCTACTAGCGTTCACGTTGTACATGCAGGGCCGGCCCTGAGGGGGGGCAGGGGGGGCGGCCGCCCCGGGCCCCCAAAATCAAGGGGCCCCTCCCCAGACGCGCAGGTAGCCCATGGGCCATTGCCTAGAGAGGTAGGCGAGGGGCGCAGCAAAGCTTCGATCACGCAGAGGCAACCTTCGTTCCTCAAAAAGAGGCAAGCATTCCTCTGATCGGGCAAACGCTGCCTTCCTCCGATCCTTAATTGCCCAGTTTGCTGATTCCTATCCCCCAACGAGTAGTACTAATTTTTCCTTTCCAAACTCTTCAGACGGCGAGGCGATCTCAAAGCCGAGGCGATCTCTATTCCGAGTCCTGGATCGCTGGACGTGCACATCCTCGAGCGCCTGCCGCCGGAGTCAGACGCCGGTCCAGCGTCGAGCGCTGATGATCGATGCCGATCCGATCTATCCCAGGTGCTCTGTATTTGCAGTTACATATTCTCCACACACGTATATTGCTAATTAAGTAATTTACTTCAGCATACAGATTGCGTACTTTGCATTGTTCATTCATCACATTTTTTTAAAAAAAGAGAGCGTCCTCTTCGTTTTCATTTAACTAAAATCACAATGTTCTTACAGTACCTTCACTGCTTCACCACATGTATCTTTCGAAGTATAGATGTTCATTATATTAGGGCATGTACAACGTGAACGCTAGTAGCGAGCGCCAATGTGGAGTTCGTTTCGGTTATACCTCGTTTCCGTTTGATCACTAGCGCCAATGTGGATTTCCTTTTGGTTATGCCTCGTTTCCGTTTGATCACTAGCGCCAATGTGGATTTCCTTTCGGTTAGTTATGCCTCGTTTCCGTTTGATCCAAGGGTTTCCCTTTGCGTTCATGCATGAAGTGTTGCAGGGCGTCCCAAAAAGATTTTGCTCTCACACACATATTTGACGAGAGGCTAGCGCTACGCTGGACGCTAAAAATGTCCTAGAAAATCTTTTAGCTTCAACTAACTCAAAAGATTTTAGTTGTTGGATGGAGTAGACGCAAGCATAGTTGCTCATCCATTTTTTCACTCGTATCGCCTGTAAATTGATTTTTATCGGTCAAGCAACATATTGTAACGACAGGATCATGCTCGCGCAATGTGGTAGATCGCGTTGCGCGACAGGGCATACGAGCATGTTAGCGCTTTAGAATTTTTGTATTTATTATTATTGCTATAATGTTTATATTAAGGGCCCCAAATTTTATTTCGCCCCGGCCCCCCAAAATCTCAGGACCGGCCCTGTGTACATGCCCTAATATAATGAACATCTATACTTCGAAAGATACATGTGGTGAAGCGGTGAAGGTACTGTAAGAACATTGTGATTTTAGTTAAATGAAAACGAAGAGGACGCTCTCTTTTTTAAAAAAAATGTGATGAATGAACAATGCAAAGTACGCAATCTGTATGCTGAAGTAAATTACTTAATTAGCAATATACGTGTGTGGAGAATATGTAACTGCAAATACAGAGCACCTGGGATAGATCAGATCGGCATCGATCATCAGCGCTTGACACTGGACCGGCGTCTGACTCCGGCGGCAGGTGCTCGAGGATGTGCACGTCCAGCGATCCAGGACTCGGAATAGAGATCGCCTCGGCTTTGAGATCGCCTCGCCGTCTGAAGAGTTTGGAAAGAAAAAATTAGTACTACTCGTTGGGGGATAGGAATCAGCAAACTGGGCAATTAAGGATCGGAGGAAGGCAGCGTTTGCCCGATCAGAGGAATGCTTGCCTCTTTCTGAGGAACGAAGGTTGCCTCTGCGTGATCGAAGCTTTGCTGCGCCCCTCGCCTACCTCTCTAGGCAATGGCCCATGGGCTACCTGCGCGTCTGGGGAGGGGCCCCTTGATTTTGGGGGCCCGGGGCGGCCGCCCCCCCTGCCCCCCCTCAGGGCCGGCCCTGACGATATGAGCATGCGTTCGAGCTAGTGCATCTTTTCTTTCATCTCCCCCAATCCCCTAATCATGGCAGTGGTTGATGCTTCTTCTGGCACAAGAACATTCTAAAATCTAACAAAACAATGGAGCACGTGCGCTTTGGGAGCAAAAAGCAGAGCGCATGCACACCAGACACCACGCGCCGCCCACGTCCGGATTCCGCTGACGCGAGCGCCGTACCAGCCGGATCCCCGGCCGGCGGCCGTGGGCCTTGTGGGCCAACGCTCTTCGAGGATAAGATCGCAGCCCGCTAAATTATTTGAGCAAAAATTTCCTTTTCTCCCCTGCATGTCACGTCGCGCTCGCTAGGACCCAGGAAAGCACGGCCACTTCCGCTAATTCGCTCTCCTCTCGTCTGCCCCTTTTTCTTATGCTCGAAAAAAAAGGAACTAGAGTAGCTTTTGCTCTGGATTCGCCGCACATGAACACGACCGCGTTCGTGTGCACGCGTGATGCGCCTCGCTGTAGTTTAGCTTATCCGCTAGGATGATGGTTTGGGCCTACGCATACGTGCGCGCCCCAACCGGCGGCGAATGGCCGGCCAGGCTTTGCTCCAAGCTTAAAGCTTAACGGCTAATATTGGCCATTGCTGATCAAAGCTGCTTTGGGATCCGATTGGCAGAGTGTGTTTTTATTGTTCATCGGATCAGATTGGTTCGTTTCGTGCTGTATATATTTGCGCAGGCCGTCAATCATGACCCGTCCATTCACACAACATTGCGCACGCCAGATTTTGTTTTTGATGAGGGGTCCAAGAGAAGGCTAGCCAAACCAAATCTCGATCGATCGAGGCAGCTCGCTTTCCCTTTGCGGCCGATCCTCTCGCGCCTCCGGCTTTCCTTCCTGATCCGAAACGCCTCGCCCTGGTTCGTCCACATTGCAGGCAATTTGAAGATCAGATCAGATATTTTCAGCCGAGCCAAAAGGCCAACGGGCACCGGATCCTCAGGACCGCGGGGATCTCCTCCTTTCCACTGGCCAGGCCAGGTTCGTCCCCGGCGTTCCCGGTCTGGTCTGGTCTGAAAAGAATAACGTGAGTGAGCGCGCGTGCCCTCTCATCCGACCCAGCAGCAACTCAGCTGGGAATCTAATAACGAGCAACCGAGCATGACGGGATGGATTCTCATCGATCCGTCCGAAGACCTCACGACGACCGTCCGGTGCAGTGCATGGGTCCGCGGATGGATGAAGAAGAAGCGGTGAAGGTTCGGGTGTGGAAATGCACGCAGGTTCCATCATCGATCGGAATCTGATGCTTTGGGTAATGGCTATCTGTGGATGATAGCGTCTCGTGTGAGATTGGGTGATGAGAAACCACCAGCCAAACAACTGCGCCTGCTTGCCTGGAAGCTGCGCCGCAGGCACGTACGGGTGCGCGCTTGTTTTACTAAAAGCATCTCCAATACCAATAGGCATATAAAAACTGCTTCACGTGTTAAAATTCGGGGTTTTTGACGTCGGACAGACAGTGCACACGGAAAAAAAAATTTGGACACACGCTAAGATGCACCATCAGTAGCTGCAAATTTGGAGTTGTCCGGTGCTCAAAAAATCCGAATTTTAGCACACAGAACAGTTTTTGTGCGCCTGTTGAAGATGCTCTAAGTTGAGTCGCTACGTGTGTGGCGGTTGTGCCTTTCTTAGGAACGGCATGTTTTCATTTGATTATGTATTTTCCTCCATTTCTAAATATGAGTCTTTTTAGAGACTACATACGAAGGAAAATAGATGAATTTATACTTTAAAATACATCTATATACATTCATATGTAGTCTGTATTAAAATCTCTAAAAGGACTTATATTTAAAACGATGAAGTATATTTTTTACTTCCTCTGTCCTAAATTAATTGTCTTAGATTTGACTAGATACAGATGTATTTAGACATATTTTTTGTTAGGTGCATCTGTTTCAAAGCAAATCTAAAACAAGCAATTTGGTACGGAGTTGTATTTGTAAATGACTTGCACGGAGTTTTATCTTTAGAAAGTGTTGAGAGGATTTGCGAAGAGTACAAAACTTCATAGATTTGGAGCCTTCTAGTGCATTGGGGATTTGGGAGAAGCTATGGGCACCCCTGCCGGGTTTTTCCCGTTTTGAGAAGGGGACTGCTACGCGTCGGCCAGCGAATCTTTTTAAAAGATCCGCCGCCGCGCGAGTCGTCTGATTCGGCACAATCTAAATTGAATGTTTTACTCTACTTTACAACAGAGACCTTGTTGCGAAAACATTTTGTTACAAAAAATGGTGTTGTAATATAGGTTGTGTTGCAAAAAGAAAATTGCAACGAAGATCTTGTTGCGAAATTTTTGTATTATTTTTGCAACAATGGTCTTGTTGCAGAAAACATTTGTGGCAAAGGTTGTGTTGTAGATTTTATTTTTTGCAACAAAGATAATGTTGGAGACTTTTTTTGCAACATATATTATGTTACAGAAATTTTTAGTCCGCATCGTCGCACCGTCGTGGTGCCACTGCAACATTCCCTATATTTCAGAAACATGAAGGATGTTGTAAAATCCTAATACATACAGTGGGTGCGTTGGCGTCCTAGGACGGCGGATGCGAGGCGTGGAATCTATACGTACACGTGATCTGTTTGATCAAAAGTGATCCAACGGCTCCACACACTACAGATGCGAGAGCACGATCCGCCGGCTGAAAGGTAATGTTTCCCTTTTGAGAAGGCATGGCGTACTTTTTATGTTTCTTTCTTTTCTGTATTTTCAACAGTTTTAGTATTTTTCTTTTGGTTTTGTCTATTTGTTTCATGTTTCTTTTTTGCTTATTGACTTTTATATTTATATTTATTATTTTACATGCCAATTCTTGAATATTTAAAACTTTTGAACGTTTAAAATATATGCTTTTTTGAATTCATGAATATTTCTAAAGTTCACAAATATTTTTTAAGTCCATGAACATTTTTAAAGTTTCCTACCTTTTTCAAATTTATAAACATTGCTTGAAATCCACTCGTATTTTAAAAATTCCTGAACATTTTTTCATTTGTGATTTTAAATTTGTATATTTTTAAAATCCTAAAGTACGCGAACTTCATTTGACTTAATAAAATATTTCAAATAAAAATATGATAGTCGTTTTTCTCCGAGCTAGGAGTGGAGCGATCAGAAAAAAATCTAAGCGAACGGAGCAGAGAGCCAATCTTAGCGAGCAAGAACTTCAAAGACCATCTCATGTGAGTGTTATAACAACAATTACACGGGTTCAACATGGGATAACAGCTACCAAGGGGCTCACACACCGACTAACAGTCGACACCGTTGTTGAAACATGTAAGTACTTCACAACCACACGCCTAACAACTTCACTACGCTCTCCGAACAAATATCATCGTCAACAACAGCCTAACACGATATACCTATACGTATGAAAAAGCACTTCCATATCATATTTAAAACCCAAAACTAGCACAATAAAACCAAAACAAAACAACCAACCA
Source organism: Triticum aestivum (assembly GCF_018294505.1). Taxonomy (NCBI): domain Eukaryota; kingdom Viridiplantae; phylum Streptophyta; class Magnoliopsida; order Poales; family Poaceae; genus Triticum; species Triticum aestivum. Next base: position 472,903,101 of record NC_057794.1, read on the forward strand.
CAATAAGCTACTAAAAAAAGTTAATCCCACGTGTGAGGAATGACGCGACGAAGCGCGTGTTAGCCTCGAGTTTTAGGATGGTCACCCATGGTCTGCACAACAACACAAGTTTACGAGCACTGCATTCTAGCCCAAAAGTGAGGAGTCCAACAGATGAAGCCCAACCAAATTTCACGCAGCGAGACTACTTATATTTCAAGTTTTCCTTTTTCTTCAATTAAACTTCTTCCGTAGCAGCGCCTTTAAGAAGAGACAACACCTCCATGCCACCATCATCATGTCATATGCCAAAGACGGGCCAGACATGGATCTTCAACCTGAATGCCAACACCGACCAACTAAGATTGGAAGACATGGAGATAACACCTTCATTAGGTAAGCAGTCAAGTTCAACGCTGCCTCCGACCAATGAAGGATTGAAGGCTAGAACAAAAGTTTTCATCCCAGACAATAAAGTGGTGCTCTAAGCACCATTCTGCAAACGGATCTTTCAAAAGTTGTGCCACCAAGTACTCCACATAGAACCACTGTGATGTCCACCGGATGAGGTCGCACGCCTCTCCGGACACTCCTTTCAACTATGCACCAAAGAAGCACATGCCCCGCGGAGCCACCTTGCCGACCACCTATTTGTGGAGGAGTGTCCAGCCATCAACGGCGGTGACGAGAGGAGGTAGTGGCGCTAGCGCATGGGTGGGACGTCTTCCCATGTATCTTCACCATGAGTGTCAAGGAGTTGTCAAAACTCATGTCCTAGATTTAGCTGTCGCTGAAGCTCAAGTCGCCCATGCCTGGGACATCCAACCACCTACACACTGAACCACGTCGGACATGCTACGCGCCATAGCCAACACACAACTGTCAAGAGTAGGCCCCATTACCAAGCCGGGTCGATACAGCTGTAGGGCAGCGCCCGAGGCCACAATTGCCATCTGCAACTAAGGTCGTCCTTAGCCACGGGTGTCCTCCTCTGGCGGCCAGATTCAGGCGAGAATGCCCAAATCAACCACCATATACGACCACCATTCCGCCCTTGCAACCACAACGATGTGTCTGAACCGTTGTACATACTTGCCATCCATGACTGGCATGGCAAGTCGACGAGGACACGAGCACACCACCATCGTCCGTTGGACGAGCTTTGCCTGTCGGCCTCATCTAGCGATGCGGAAGTGAGTGAGGAGGGCGGAGACAGGTGCAATGGCTAAGGCCCGGGCCATACCCCTAGAGCGGCGCGGATATGCGGTGTGCACGTCGCAAGCAGATATGGCACTTGGAAGCGTGGCAATTAATCAAATAAACAACAACTTTTCTTTAGGGTTTGCTCAGCTGCCCCAGGAACTCGAGGAGAATTGGTGGTTCCCTCCCACTCATCGGCACCATCGCCGGTCTGCCGCATCTCTTGTGTCCTTAGGACCATGGAGGCATGGTGTGAACCCTGACCCTTCCCAGTGGGAGGGATCCTGCTCTGTTTTAGGTGTTTTTTTAAGAATTGTTAGGGATTATCTCATGCTCGAGAAGGCAAGGTGGTGACGGCTCTCTGGGAATGGAATGAGTTTCTCTCCGCCTAGCCCCCGTCCCAACGGTGCGTCTCGTGTCGTCGGAGAGCCTGTGAAGATGAGTCTCTAAGGGCATGTTTGGTTGGGTGAGTTGTACCTGGCTCGCACCTGCCATGCAAAATTGCCCATGTTTGGTTGGTTGTGTGGCCTCCTCAGCCTGGCCCAGTTGATGCAAAAGGAGGCTTCCCAGCCAGGCTGAGGGGAACGCAGGTTTTGAGTGTTTCCTTCATGCAGGCTGAGGGAGACGCAGGTCATGCCCGCACGACGCAATCCAGCCACCTCCTTCCGCCTCGCCATCGCTAGCAACAGGACGACATCGCCAGCGCTCCTCGACCATCTCCACCTCGACGCCACCGGACTCCTCCATCGCCGCACGCACCCACGCCTGCATTCCTATACGACCTTCACCTCGCCGCCGCCGCACTCCGACACCGTCGGGCGCACCCATGACTGCGGACAAGTTCGTCGGAGCTCGGCCCGCCGCCCGCCACCGACCGAGAGGAAGAGGCAGGGTGGGGGAGAGGGGAGCCATGAGCCGCCAAATCCAGCTGCAGCCAAATCTCCGTCGTCGGCGTCTCCTCCCGGCAGCCCATCTCCGCCACGACCATCTCATCGCCCTCGAGCTCTTCACCTGGTTGGTCTCCTCCATGACCATCTACTAAATCTCAGTGGAATGTGTCAGATAGTTGCAAATATTTTGATTTCTTTGCGAAACTTCTGATGAATAAAATTGACACTTGAGTTTTTGGTTCAGATTTCAGTTCAAGTTTGTTTTACTTGTTCCCTTTGTCCATGGAATGGTCCAGATCCATCTGAAATATTGGAATTGGAAGAGAAGAGTTAGCAGAATTAAGGCCATGTCCAGTCTACCAAACAACATCTGCCGAACATCTCATCCCATCCTTGCACCCACTCAAGCAGGCCACGCTCAGCCAGGATCACCCACGCGATGCAGGCTAGAGCCACCCAAGCAACCAAACACACCCTAAGGGATCTCACGGGATATGGTTGGATCCCATCTTTGTTTCTCTGCTTTCGTGTGTTTACAGATTGAACAATTTTGTTTTATCATTCTCTTCATCGGCAACGGTTCATTACGAGCCCTAGTACGGCGACTTTGTGACTTCTGCTATAACAACATTTCCACATCTCCGCTCATGCCAGTGTTTGTATAGTCGTCCCTACGTGTTTATAGATGTAATTTTTATTTGTGATGTTCTTTGTACTAGGATGAAAAGTTTTAGAAAAAAAAAGGAAACATGGCAAAATAATGAACGGGTGACAGATGCATGTGCATGTCAGAAATCAGCCTGGCGCAAACGACCTGTGTATTTTTATTTAATTTTTTTTTGCATGAAAACATGGGTTTTTTTCTTCTTCCGAATGACAGGTTACATTCTGCTGACATTAGCCGATCGATATTACTCCTACAAGACATGACACCTCCAAGCACCACAGCATATGCCACTCATTCGGTGAAGACAGGAAAACGCTTTTGCGTTCTATCAGCAAGCAAAGTTCAACGGATAGTCAATTTATCAGCAAGCAAAGTTCAGCGCCTAGTGATCTAGCTCGTCTTGTACTAGTAGTAGTAGTCTGTTACGTTTGATCGTACTTACTCGCACCCATCGCAATAATAACAGATGTCACGATCGCTGCACTGGAAAAAGGAATCTTTGCACGCATGAAGAGAGCACAAGCAGTTGACTTGCACATTTTTCTTTGGTGAAAAGGAGCTGCATTGTTAAATTCCACAGAGCAGTACGTAGAAATGGCATCATCGTGACGGCGAAAATTTAAAAAGAACAAAGAATTAAGTAGCTCATCTAAAGCTTTAGTGCAAATCTGCGTTTATTTTTCTAAATGAATCTTTAATGAATCAAATCCAGTTTACGAGCTTCATCATCCATGTGTTAGATCCAGTCAAAAAGCTCTGCCCAGTCGGTCATGCCGTCGACGAGCTCCTCATCGGCGCCTCCCTGCTTCTGCTGCTGCTGCACGGAGCGGTAGGCGTCGCTGGACGACGGGACGTCGTTGGCTGCATGCCTTTTCCTCTTCTGACCCTTTCCCACTTCAACATCCTCACTGGCTGACGCAGGCGCGGCAGACGGCGACGCCGGGTCCTCGGAGCGGCGTCCTCCGGCGGCGACGGTGCACGGCCGGCGGTCGAACTGCCGCAAGCTGCCTGACCTCGTGTACAGACGGCACAGGCTGAACTCGCTCCTCACCTATAAACAAGCACAAAAAACTGCATAAATAATAAACATTTAAAGATGTTGTAACTACTACTAACTGATTTGCATATTTCTTCACGTCTCAAATGAACAGTTGACTACGGGTATCTATAGCCAATTAGCCACAGGCAGCTTTCGCAATCAGCATTCGATCATGGCTCTTCGCTGCATGAAAGAACATCCGGCATATATATGGCGAATTGGCGAAAAGAATGGCAACTCGTGATTCTGAATATACTACTGAGTATCATCTAAACTAACACGCGCTTATACTGTTAATTACCTGGAGCCGAGCGGCGGCATCGGCATCGGCACCGTCGTCGTCGAAGGCCCTGTACTCGTTCATCTTCCACTTGGTCTTGGCCCCGGCCGGCGCACGGCCGCGGTAGAACACCATGGTCTTCTTGGTCCCGACGGGGCAGCCGCCGGCGGAGTAGACCAACCCTGGCGTGCCCGCCGCCTTCCAGTAGCCCGACGGCGTCGTGCGGCTAGGCCGGCCGCCCCGCGCCTCCCGGTCCTGCCGCGCGCAGAAGTAGAACCACGGCTCCCCGTGCCCGGCGCAGGCGCCCCGGTGCACCTCTGCACGCACATACACATTCAGTTAGCAATGATAGCAATTCGCTGCTAATAGCAGTGCATTACACATGTGTATTTCTTGGTTCGTGCCTGGGAGCTGCCAGGGGTCGAGGGAGCAGACGTCGGCGACGGGGATGACGCGCTCGATATCGCCGCGGCGGCGGCCGTCGAGCATGTGCCGGAGGTAGAAGCGCACCAGCTCCTCCTCCGTAGGGTAGAAGCGGTACCCGGGAGGCAGCTCGCCCATGGCGCACGTCAGTCGATATCGTGGTTTGTGGAGCTCGAATGGAATGGGAACTGCGTGTGTGGTGTACGTCTGTGGTGCGAGAGGTTATATAGGACGGCGCGAGGGAGAAATTTCTCATGCTGCTGTGGAAAAACGCAGCGAGAGAGAGTGGGGAGTTTGCTGTGTGCGGTGGGGACGAAGGACTCGGTCAGTCTCAGCCGTGTTCACATTTCGCTTTTCTTAGTTATACTCATAATCTACAATTATGAGTACTTAGTTAATGAGTGTTGATTCAGTTTTGGATTTAACTAACCTGGCTGCCTACACCGGTCACCATCTTCCATATGACGTGACTACGCGTGGGCGTGGCACGGAAACAGTAACATGAAAACATGTAGATGTAGATTTTATTTTCGAACTTTAGAACAATTGTTCTATGTATTATTTTGCATATAATTGTAAAAAGTACTCCCTCCGCCCACTAGTGTCGAAAAAACATTCTACATTATGGGGCGGAGGGAGTATGTTACATGGGGGAGGAGAAAAGAGAGGAACAAAAAAGGTACAAAGGGGTAAAACAGAACTATCTAATCCCTGCTCTATGTATGAACTCCATAGGTTAGAGATTATTGTCTATCCACTGTGAATACAAAGCTGCATGTTTCTCCTTGATTTTGAATTGAACAAGCTTGAGATCATTTTTTAGAGCAGATCTCCAGTTTTGGATAGAGGGTTGTAAAGCTCTAAAGACCTTGCCATTTTTCTGAAGGCTTCCAGCAGCCTAGAATTGTAATTTTCATGCCAAAAGCTTTGGGCAGTGGCAGTTGTTCATTGGCAAACATAGTTTCTTCATAGACAGATGTATGTCTCCTTTCCATGGGGAGCAAGGAATTCCAGCAATCTTGAGCAAAATTGCAGTCTCTGAGTAGATGTGTAAGAGTTTCTTTAGCATTTTGGCTACAGTTGGGACAGTGTGGATCATCTAGGTGTATTCATTTTCTTTGCAACAGGGATCTAGTGTTTCCTTTTCGAAAAAGGGATCTAGTGTTTACTCTACAGATGTTGATTTGGGGATATGCTTTGACTTGGCCAGACTTGGCGGGTGAAATATAGGCGTGCAACTCAAACTCGCCTTATTTGATGCCTTCTATGTTTCATAGGGACAGGAATATCATACGAATAGGAAAATTATAGGAAGTTAGATGACATGTATCTCAATTTTTATAGGAAAAGAGATATCATTTGATGCATATGATATAAATTTTTTCACTGAGTCTAATCCAATGTTAATTATTTTTTTGAAATGTACAGGATTGGTTTCTATCCTGCAAACCAAAGGGCTCTAAAGGAACTTTTGCGTTGACAATGCTATCCTATAGAATTACTATAAAATTCTTGCAAACCAAAGGAGGCCTAAGATGGAACCACGGAGGTATGCATACGCAGACTATTTTAAGGAGTGATTGCTTAAACGATTTGGTGATTTTGATAAAGGATGGAGCGACTTTTTTTATAAGTTGGAGTGAAGTTGTGTACCATTGGATCTTGCAAGAGATTCATGCAGATCTTGTGAATTTGTAGAAAAAAGAAGAACCAAAAAAACTACAATCTGTTTGTATACCAAATGCACAGAGACATTATGTATTTTAAATTATAAGGGCTTTTATTATTATTTTTCATTATATGATTATAGGTTTTTGAGTTTTGTATCTATTTTAGTTTATTAGGTGTTCAAATTTGTATTATTGCCACTAGTCTTCCCAAAATCTAACATTGTTTCCACTTCCCACAGAGAATTTACACAAGGAGAAAACATAATTTTTAATTCCAGTGAGGCATTGGTTTCTTTGGTATTTTTTGCTAAGATTTCTTGCCAGAGGCCCTCAGAATTGTAGATTTACATTCTCAAAAATAATTTGCAGATTTTACAGCACTATTTATAAAGTAAGACCTCGTTCATGGCAACAAGGTTTTGAATACCCAAACCTGCTAAGTCTTTTGGCCTACACACATTAGACCATTTGACAAGATGGTATTTCTTTTTCTTATCATCTTCCTGCTAGAGTAATCTGGAGTAATCTGAATCTGAAGAAGTTCATCCTCCTATTTACCTCCACCGGCAACCCATGAAAGGCCATCATAAAAGTTCGGCATACCAGCGAGAGGGGATTGTATCTGAGTAACCCTACTGCCACTAGGCAACAGTCTACCCTCATTATCCTTAGATCCAGGCCAAAACCTCTGCCCAGTCGGTCATGTCGTCGGCGAGCTCCTCATTAGCGCCTTCCTGCTTCCCCTGCTGCTGCTGCACGTGTCGGTAAGCGTCGCTAGACGACGTGTTGTCGTTAGCTGCATGCCTTTTCCTCTTCTGACCCCTTCCCACTTCGACATCTTCATTGGGCGATGCAAGCGCGGCGGACGACGACGCGCGGCTGCCTCCCGCGACGGCAGTGCACGGCCGGCGGTCGAACTGCCGCATGTTGCCTGAACTTGTGTATAGCCGGCACAAGCTGAACTCGCTCCGCACCTACGAACAGACACAAACAATGCATTGATTTTTTATTCTTATCTGAGGGCACTGAGTATCATCTAACAAAAACGCGTTTAGATAGTTAATTACCTGGAACACAGGGTTCGATGCCGGAGCGGCGGCATCGGCATCGGCGCCGTCTTCCTCGAGGGCCCTGTACTCGTTCATCTTCCACTTAGTCTTGGCCCCGGCCGGCGCGCGGCCGCGGTAGAACACCATGGTCTTCTTGGTCCCGACGAGGTGGCCGCCGGCGGAGTAGACCAACCCTGGCGTGCCCGCCGCCTTCCAGTACCCGGACGGCGTCGTGCGGCTCGGCCGGCCGCCCCGCGCCTCCCGGTCCTGCCGCGCGCAGAAGTAGAACCACGGCTCCCCGTGGCTGGCGCAGGCGCCCCGATGCACCTCTGCACGTACACAAGCAATTAGTTAGTAATGAGATGACAATGCATTCCACGGCAGCATTGGAATGTGTATCTTGGTTCGCAGACATGTATACGTGCCTGGGAGCTGCCACGGGTCCAGGGAACAGACGTCGGCGACGGGGATGACGCGCTCGATGTCCGCGCGGCGGCTGCCGTCGAGCTTGTGCCGGAGGTAGAAGCGCACCAGCTCCTCCTCGGTAGGATAGAAGCGGTACCCGGGAGGCAGCGCGGCCATGGCGCAGGTCCGATCGGTTTGATCTCTCTTGGCGTTGCGCAACTGATCCTGATGGTTGAGCTCGAATGGAGTGGGACGCCTGTATGGTGTACGTCCGTGGTGCGGGAGCTTATATAGGAGGGCGCGAGGGAGGCGTCGCGGTGCTCAATCGTGGAGAATTTTCTCATGTATGTTGTGGTGGAAAAACTTAGCGAGAGAGTGGGGAGTTCGTTGTGTGTGGTGGGGAGAGACCGAGAGAGGACTCGGTCAGTCTCATCCGTGTTCGAATTTCCCTTTTCATAATTGAGATTTGAGAGTCTTGTAGTTAATTGGTGCTGATTCAGTTCTGGATTTAACTAACCTGGCTGCCTGCACCGGTCGCCATCTTCCACATGACGTGACAACGCGTGGGCGCGGCACGGCAACAGTGATGACATGGCGACATGCAGATCGATGCCGGTTTGAGGATGCTTTCACGGTAGGATTATTGCCTTATTGGTTGAGTGATGAGACAAGTTGCTCTTTTGTTCATCCACGCTCGTTGGCAAAATATGCATATGCATGGTGTGGTTAGTTGTGCATTTGTAATTAACATGAACGAAAGAATATCATGTGATACGGGAGCTTTGGTGCTCGCGTGATATGGGCTCTCACGAGTTGTTGGATCTGAGATCCAATGGCTGCGGGCAGGGCTCATGCAACTTTGCACAAAAGCCCTGCATGAATCTCAAATTTACGGGCAAGTCTTGGAGCTAGGCTATGACCCTAATGTCATCTACAGTCGGGCATCCCAAACCGTACCCAAACGTCCGGACGGACGGTCCGGTCACTGAACGGTCGTGCAAAACCGACACAAGCGGGCGTCTTAAACCGTCCTCAAACGTCTGGGCCGTCCAGCGCCCCTCATATCCAGCTAAATATGTGGCAAATATGAGGTGCTCCGGGTGCGTCCGCCACGTAGGCTTGGCCCAGCCTGGCCCACTCGTGCCCCACAAATATCCCCATCTGAAAAACCCTAGACACCGGTCAATCCGAACTCCATTTCACTCCCCTCTCCTTCCACTCCACTTTCGATCCCCTCTGAACCCATCCGATGGCCGACGACCGAAGCAGCGTTGCCTCCGGCGGGGAATCCGGCTCCGATCACGACTAGGCGAGCCTGCTGCGTGAAGTGGAGCCCGGCGATATGGAGGAGGTTGACCTCCGCATCGCGTTGTAGCGTTCGCTGCTCAACCAAGGAGGATCCGGCAGCGGCGGATCTACTTCGTCAGAGCCCGGCGCCCATCGACGCAACATCAGCGACGTCGGCAGCCCTTCCCGCCTGGCGCACAGCTACGGCTGCTCCGCTCCGCTCCTTCAGGTACGCCGCCCACCTCCACCACACTCTGGTCCGGAAGTGGTACCCGTCCACCGCTGGTTCCTCGTGCCCGCGCCTGGGCTAGAGCGCATGAGGACACCCGAGTCCAAGGCACGTGCAGCCCAGCACGAGCAGCAGTGGGCGAGGGAGCGTGCCAATCGATCTCGAGGTCGCGCTCCTCGCGTCAGTCCTCCGGCGCCCTCTCGCGATGGCGGAGACGGATGCGCGGTGCCTTCGCCGCAAGAATTCCAAGGCACTCCAACGCGCTATCAAGTTGTCGGAGCGTGAGGCAAACAAGGACGCAGCAACGAAGAAGAAGAAGGCCCGCCATGCGAAGGAGCAAGACCGCCTGCTCCGCAGGCTGTTGAGCAAAAGGTGCAACTCCGACTCTGACCTGATGGAGGGCTCCACCTCCATCTCTGACGACGACGCACCTCCGCACGCCGACGCCTACATGGAGAAGGGGCACAGCCGCACCGACGACCGGCCGGAAGGGGAAGGGCCGGCGAGGAAACGGTGATTTCCTCCGCCCTTCCCCATTCTGTTTATATGTTATCTATGTTTTTTAAGTATTTTGTAGTATGGATTTGCACTGTTCGCCGTTGAACTCCGACGAACTATGCTCCTTTTGTTCGGTGATGAAACGTTGATCCGATGAACTGTGTGTTGATCATGTGTTTACGTAGCGTTGCATGGTTTTGAGATTTCGGATACGAGGGACACGGGTGTGAAAGCAAAAATATAAAGCGTGCCCGCGGATGTGCTCAGGGGCGTTCACTGATGTTTGAGAGCCTGGATTTGCTATGTGTTGTTGTAGATGCTCTTACATCTGAGCCTATATTACAGGAGCACCAGAGCTTCCGTATCACCTAATGCTCTCTCTAACATGAACCTACCGTGCACTTGGATATTGAACTTCCTTACTAATATGAGAGCACTCATAGTAGTAGAAGTCATCTGCGGATGCAGAGGCAAGGGGCTATTCTCCTTTTCCAAAAAATGGTGAGTACAAGTTAATGCAAGTATTTCAGCTAGCTCGTAGTTTTCTATTGCCATTTGGTTTCTAGTACGAGCTTCATACTCCATTGGTTTCAAAATAAGTGTTTCAGCTTTGTACTAACTTTAGTATGAAGTATTAAAATTGAGACACTTATTTTGTGACGCAGGAAGTATATATTTTTATTGAAAGTCATTGTCTTATGTTACAAATTATTGAAAGTCACTCTAGTGAACTTTGTGGATGGTAAGGGTGAGGTTTTAGTTTTTGTTTCTTGGCCTCTGAACTTATCAGGCCCTATTAACTTGAACTTGGTCGATCCTTTGGGTCACCTCACTCCTGATGTATTATCAGTTTTATGATGAATAAAATTGGGAGCGGGTGCTCCTTAATTCTAACAAAAAGGAGAGAGCTCTGATGATTCGATGGTTTTGCTAAAGCTAGTGACTATTTTTAATACTCAGAGTAGATTTGTGAGCCACTGAATTTTGCATAGAGATTCATGCAGATCTTGTGAATTTGTAGAGAAGGAAGAACCAACAAAAGTAGATTCCTTTTTTCTTGGAAGTTGGAACTAACAAAAGTAGATTCTACTTGTATACCAAATGCATAGACATTTCATATTTCTATTTGTATAATGCTTGTATTTCCATAGAAACATAGTAACTTGTTTCTTGACCTGTTCAATGATCCATGATACTTTTTGATGAATATGCTGTCTAATCGGGATGTTCTTTAGACAAGTGAAGCGTGTGGGGCCAGCGAAAGAGACAACTCGTTATCCAAGCTGACCGTGGGACCTTGCAAACAAAACAAAAAAAAAAACATCGTAAGTGCTCCTACTTGATTGCAATGGTTAGTGAGAAAACGGGTAGGTGGCAGAGCTCAAGATTTGAAGTGACAACTGATTATTCGAACTCAACCATACTCGCTTACTTTTCGTGTAGAACTACTGCCTTGACAAATTTTTTTGGAGAAATAGTTTTCCTTGGCGGTACAATGGTCAATGAGGTGCTCTCGTCCAAATCATCAACCAATAAGGCCAATTTTCCGTTCTACAGAGGAAGGTTAGATATTTGCCATTCCAAATCGTGAAAGGGGATACGATTTGACATGATTTTTAATCATGGATTAGCGAGTTTTACACAGGATCGTACATAAATGTTTTTCCCATTACACCTATCTCCGCGTCAAAGATGTTTATAGTCAACTTTTTTTATAAAAACAATATATTTGTATCAAGAGACATGACCTCTGCATCAATAGGATCACAAGAGCTACTCAAGAAATCGACCATACACACAACCAAATTATTAACAATGAGGAAAAAACGACCAACAAAATAACTGCATCAAACAACGTGTGTACTTTGTTAAAAAAACATCAACAACCATTAATAACGGTAACCCCAGATAGTAGGATAGGTGATCCAACAAGGATGCCTTCAGAAAAGAAATGAGGCACGAGTGATGCCGTCGCTTGACCCGACCATGGGTTTTTTACCCTGGGTAAGAGTCTAAGTAAACTCAATGAACACGATCTAGCCAATGCCACCTTGTGCTGCCACCATCTGTCGATCCATCGTCACACAACCATGTATACACATAGTTCTGATGGACATAGCCACATAAGTAGAATCTTACCGTTCAAACTCACTCTGCCGAGCAGCGCATAGGGATGCCCACCATCTCCATTGATTCCGTGCCACCGCGAATCCAGATTCCAGACTACACATGCAGAGTCAATTTAGTCTAGTCATATGGCGCACCTCAGACGAGGGCGATACTCACGTATCAAGCACAAATTGAGTTGCCAAATATGTTTGTCACATGCGCCATCTTCGGCCATGACGAGTGCATCAAACCTTTGTATTGAACGGGGGACATCCAATCATCAGAGCACGCTCACGGGAATCACCAATATGGAGGCTAAAACCCGTTAACCATCCCATAGAGACACTTGTAGCTTCAAGTCTCCATCAGGAGCAAAATAACCGATGTGCGCATAATCACACAAATTCATAAATTGCCTACATACATGGATCAGGAAGATGTGTCATCGCGTCCTTTGGTAATGGAAACCAAGGAAATTCAACATGGAAGAAAAGGCCTCCGTCGCAAATCACCAGTGTCGCTGCAGACACCGTGACCAGATATCGCACAACCCTCGTAGCCTCTGCGCGTGGCCACTGCCGAGATGTCATGGGGCCACTGTCGCGATATCCAAACTCCGTCATGCATGTTGTTCAGGGCCGCCACAACGCTCCACACATGAGAACTCTTGTAGGGCAAGGAGATGAGTCTGCCGCCACGGTCTGCCACGCAAGCTTTGCCCGTTGGCTTCCTTCGAGGGCGAAGAGGTTCATCCGATCGCCCTGAAAAAAATACACACTTGTACATTATGCCCCCCCCCCCCCTCCCAAAAAAAATTAAAACATATAAATATGAATTTTGATCATTTCAAATTCAGCCTTCCTGGAGGCCGAGCTCCATTCAGCGTTTTCATTGTTATAGGCCACACACTAATAAAAAAAACTTAAATAGGAGCGCGTGATCCAAATCAGGACATCAATTCTAAAAGTGTTTCCTGGTGGTCGGAAGGTTTTCATTCTAAAGCTCCACTGAACTGCAGGTCAAAGGGAAGCGGATCCTCTAACATCCTCAAGGGATGTCACGAAGCTACAATGAAATGCGTGTGTAAAGCGAAGAAGGGATGTCAGGTTACTGTAGCAACTACTGTGTGAATTTACTGTAGCATGTACAAAAATAAATCAAAAAATAATTTTATTGCACCATAATTTTGTTTGTATGTAATTTTTGTAAATGTATACAATAGATTTACAATTTGCAAATTAATTATAATCATTTTAGGCTTAACCATATGGATGCGAAGAAGGGATGTCACGGTTATTGTAGCTTACGTGACATCCCTTGAGGATGTTAGAGGATCTGGTTCCAGGTCAGAGGGGTTGGAATTCGGGAGAGAAATGTTGAACGATAAAATGAATTACCGAAGCACCGCAATCCCAAGGGTGTTTACCCGAGGAAGCGCGTGCTGCTACGGTCTGCGTCCAGCCTAGCACTCGGATGTGCAGCACTCACGTAAACTGACCTCCAAGCCGAAGAACGTCTCCTCCCCTCTCCCGGTTTTTAACAAGTCAGACATGCAGACAGCATGTTGCCCAGATCAAAGTAGTAGCGGTACGTGGAGGCCATCAGGGGCACTGCTGGCCAGCAACCACACGTAACAAGAAACGAAGCGAGCTAGTAGACCAGCCAGTGGCACAATACAAAACGAAGCACCGTTGCAGTCAGTCAATCGATTGGCTGTGCGGACTGGACCTCGCCGTCGCCGTCGCCGTCGCCCGGATACGCGAGTCACGAGGGGCGCGACGACGGCGGCGGCGGCGACGGTCTCCGGCCCGTGCCCGTCATGCTCGGCTGCTGCCCCCTCTTCCACCGGGGACAGCTGGTTACAGTGGGCCGGGTGACCGGCCTCGACGCCGCGACCCAGTCACGTCTCACCGGGGCCTGCTAGTGAACGTTTCCTCCTAGGCATTTCTCCGGTAGAGTATGGTACGGTAATGATTGATTAGCATGCAACAGCTCACCCTGGATTGCGACCCGGCCTCGCTCGTCACACGCGGCAGCGCACCAACTACGGGAGGGAAGCGTTCGCCTGGATCCGTGGGGGTCGTAGCGTCCCTGCACGCCGTGGACCCGTCACCCGTGACCGTGCGGTCGTCCGGGTCTCCGGCCGTGCTGCCGTGCTTCAGGCCTTCATCGCCTCCTCGTTTTTTCTCTTCTTCTCTCTTTTCTTGCAAATGCTTTCACCTCGTTTTTACCTTCTTTTGTTGCAAATGCTTTCATTTTCTTTTGCAAATGACTTCACCTAAAACGCCCGCAAAATTCCGGACCAACGTATCCAGCCACTCCAAGCCATCCAACATGTGCATCATTGGTCCGTGGACGTGTCTGCGTGTTCGAAGTCTTGTGTTTGGATCTGCCACGTATGCGCCTGACTGTCACGTGCCATCCAACACCCTCTCCGCACGAAAAACTCTCTTCGCGCAAAGCGGTTGCCATGCGCTCATGTCGGTCAACTTGCTTCGGAACGGACGTGATTCCGCGACATTGATGCCGGTCAAAGCAAAGCAACGGAACAAGTGGGCGTGGTTGCTTCAATGCCGACGTGCCGACCGAGAAGCCTACTCCGGCCGGTGCGCCGCACTGAAACCGGTTACCCGCCCGTTCGTCTGGCCGCGACTATTTAAGCATGGCTCCCACGCCATCTACACCACACCTCACATCCTCTCCTCTCCTGCTCACCACAGATCCGCCCCTCTGTGTCTCCGCTCACCGTCGTCAACGATGCCGAAATCCTAGTTATCCACGTCGACAGGTGGTGGCTCCGGATCCAGATCTTAGCGCGCTGTCAGCCTCCGAGGCCATCATCCTTCACGGTGTCCGGCTCCTCCCGCAACAAGGAGGAGTAGCAGCCACAGTCGCGCCTCCTCGTGGAGGTCGCGGTGGCCAACGAGGAGTATTGGGCGCACCTTGAGCTCCTTCTCGAGCGGTTGCTCAAGGGCTGCGGTCTGGTGCGGCCCTCGCCACCGCTCCACCGCGTCAAGGCGAAGCCGTCCTCGCCGCCTCTCCGATGCTTCAAGGAAGAGTGCCCTCGCCGCCTCTCCGGTGAGTCAAGGTGGAGCCTCCCTCTCCCGACGCACCCGCGACGTTCAAATCAAATGCCGCGTGAAGGAGAAGTCGGCGTCGCCGCCGCACAGCCGTTACGCCAGCATCGATGAACCGGTGTCGCCGCCGCGCCGCGTCTGGCACCGCAAGGCCGCGAAGGTGCGCGAGCGCCTCCTTCACTACTTCGGACGCGGCAACAACAGCTCCTTGTCCACCGCGGAGGAAATTTATGTAAATTATATCAAATTTAAGTCTGTTTGCTTGAATTCTATAATGTTTGCATGAATTATGTCTTAATTTATTTGTATTGCGGAAGAAGGTTTGTGCCCAACATTAGAATATAATCGGCTCCCGTTCACTGTCCACGGACAAATAATCTGTCCGTATCGAGGACCGGGCGTCGGAGATGCCGTGAGGGGAGAAATGAGCATGTCGAGACCCAGTCTACCTTTGTTTTCCTGTCTTGTACGGTTTAGGAAGTGCGTGCGTGCACTTGATTAGGATTATTCCATTCCATCTGTTAACGCGGATACGAACGGAAGCCACATGAATGAAGAAAAAGAGAAGTACGTGCCACTGTTGATTTGTATGTTCGATTATATATGATGGATTGACCTGGTGCCTGTGCTGTGTCCCAGGTCGTTTTGGGCATCGATCACCGGATGCCAATCATAGCCAACTGGCACTCCGGTGAGTAGTCAAGCGGTTGACCTCGGCAGCCTGACAAACCATGGAAATAAAAGGTGCTGCCGCAGAAGGTCTTGGCAGCTGCCCGTCCCGGAGGGATCTCCCAGTGGCCACGATCATCTCTAGTTTTGGACCGCACGTAGTAAAAGTCCAAGGCAACTTTAAATTTCACAGCAGTGACAAGGACTACCCGGATCAAGCAATCAAAACTGGTGGAAATTCCTCAGCCGGCGGCCGCTGCATCTAACCACATTATTCTTGGTCTAACCGTACCCCCGCGTCGCCCCGCTAGGGCGACACGGGGGCGATCTCGCGCCGCCGCCCCTCGTTGTTACCACGTTTCTCCTGTCCTCGCTGCTGCCAGAGGCTAGCGCCGGGCAGGCCCTGGGCGCAGCCAAGGAAGGTGGTGGCGGGGAGCTTCTCGCGCTCGGGCAGGCGATGGATCGGATCCGCCAGATCCGTCCGGCCCGGGCCTAGGGTTTGAGGCGGCGGCCTCTGCTGGTGAGGGCAGCGTCGTCCGGGAGGCGGGCGGCGCTCGCCGGAGTTGTGGACCGCGTCTTCTTGGCCGCGCGGCGGCGAGTTGGCGGTGGATGCGGGCACCATGTGGAGGGATCCCCTGCTGCTCTCCTTCGCTAGTTTTGAAGACGACGCCCCCGTGCTGCTGCTTCCTCCTCGTCAATCCGGCCGGATCCGGTGGCGGACTGCGCGGATGTGGGGTTGGGATCTCTGGATCGGAGTAATTTCTTGGCCGGCTGCGGCGGCCACGACGCCGGCGGCGCCCCAGGCGTTGTTTCCTTCTTAAAGGCGGCTTCGAGATCCAGCTCCCTCCCCCTCATCCTCCCCTTGCACCCGGGTGAAAACCCACAACTTTGGTTGGGCGGCGGCGGTGCCCGGCTCCGTCACCTTCTTGAAGGCGCCGCTTTGGGTCCGCGGGGAGGTGGGACAGCTGCAGCGCGTTCTTGGCATTCCTGATGGCGGCGGTTCTCTTTAGTGGTGTCGCTTCGCCATGGCGGTCGGCTGGTCCGGCTCTCGTGGTGATTGTGGTGGCCAACTCTTTGTTGGGTTTCGTAGTAATTTCAAAAAAAATTCCTGCGCACACGCAAGATCATGTGATGCATAGCAACGAGAGGGGAGAGTGTTGTCTACGTACCCAACGCAGACCGACTGCGGAAGCGCTGACACAACGTAGATGAAGTAGTCGTACGTCTTCACGATCCAACCGATCAAGCACCGAAACTACGGCACCTCCGAGTTCGAGCACACGTTCAGCTCGATGACGATCCCCGGACTCCGATCCAGCAAAGTGTCGGGGAAGAGTTCCGTCAGCACGACGGCGTGGTGACGATCTTGATGTACTACAGCAGCAGGGCTTCGCCTAAACTCCGCTACAGTATTATCGAGGACTATGGTGGCTGGGGGCACCGCACACGGCTAAGGAATAGATCACGTGGATCAACTTGTGTGTTCTAGGGTGCCTCTACCTCAGTATATAAAGGACCAAAGGGGGGGAGGCTGGCCGGCCACAAGGGGTGCGCC
This sequence comes from Triticum aestivum, assembly GCF_018294505.1. Taxonomy (NCBI): domain Eukaryota; kingdom Viridiplantae; phylum Streptophyta; class Magnoliopsida; order Poales; family Poaceae; genus Triticum; species Triticum aestivum. The sequence goes on from NC_057794.1 coordinate 472,920,127, forward strand.
AGGAGAGTCCTACTCCCTCCGGGAGCAGGATTCCCCCCCCCCAATCCTAGTTGGAATAGGATTCCTCGGGGGGAGGGGGGAAGAAAGAGAGGGGGCCGGCCACCTTGGGCTGCCCCTTTCTCCTTTCCACTAAGGCCCACTAAGGCCCATATGGTTCCCGGGGGGTTCCGGTGACCTCCCGGTACTCCGGTAAAATCCCGATTTCATCTGAAACACTTCCGATATCCAAACATAGGCTTCCAATATATCAATCTTTATGTCTCGACCATTTCAAGACTCCTCGTCATGTCCGTGATCACATCCGGGACTCCGAACTAACTTCGGTACATCAAAATGCATAAACTCATAATATAACTGTCATCGTAACCTTAAGCGTGCGGACCCTACGGGTTCGAGAATAATGTAGACATGACCGAGACATGTCTCCGGTCAATAACCAATAGCGGGACCTGGATGCCCATATTGGCTCCTACATATTCTACGGAGATCTTTATCGGTCAGACCGCATAACAACATACGTTGTTCCCTTTGTCATCGGTATGTTACTTGCCCGAGATTCGATCGTCGGTATCCAATACCTAGTTCAATCTCGTTACCGGCAAGTCTCTTTACTCGTTCCGTAATACATCATCTCATAACTAACATCTTAGTTACAATGCTTGCAAGGCTTATGTGATGTGTATTACCGAGAGGGCCCCAGAGATACCTCTCCGACAATCGGAGTGACAAATCCTAGTCTCGAAATACGCCAACCCAACATGTACCTTTGGAGACACCTGTAATGCTCCTTTATAATCACCTAGTTACGTTGTGACGTTTGGTAGCACCCAAAGTGTTCCTCCGGCAAACGGGAGTTACATAATCTCATAGTCATAGGAACATGTATAAGTCATAAAGAAAAGCAATAGCAACATACTAAACGATCGGGTGCTAAGCTAATGGAATGGGTCATGTCAATCAGATCATTCAACTAATGATGTGACCTCGTTAATCAAATAACAACTCATTGTTCATGGTTAGGAAACATAACCATCTTTGATTAATGAGCTAGTCTAGTAGAGGCATACTAGTGACACTTTGTTTGTCTATGTATTCACACATGTATTATGTTTCCGATTAATACAATTCTAGCATGAATAATAAACATTTATCATGATTATAAGGAAATAAATAATAACTTTATTATTGCCTCTAGGGCATATTTCCTTCACTCTCCCACTTGCACTAGAGTCAATAATCTAGATTACACTGTAATGATTCTAACACCCATGAAGCCTTGGTGCTGATCATGTTTTGCTCGTGGAAGAGGCTTAGTCAATGGGTCTGCAACATTCAGATCCGTATGTATCTTGCAAATCTCTATGTCTCCCACCTGGACTAGATCCCGGATGGAATTGAAGCGTCTCTTGATATGCTTGGTTCTCTTGTGAAATCTGGATTCCTTTGCCAAGGCAATTGCACCAGTATTGTCACAAAAGATTTTCATTAGACCCGATGCACTAGGCATGACACCTAGATCGGATATGAACTCCTTCATCCAGACTCCTTCGTTCGCTGCTTCCGAAGCAACTATGTACTCCGCTTCACATGTAGATCCCGCTACGACGCTTTGTTTAGAACTGCACCAACTGACAGCTCCACCGTTTAATGTAAACACGTATCCGGTCTGCGATTTAGAATCGTCCGGATCAGTGTCAAAGCTTGCATCAACGTAACCTTTTACGTTGAACTCTTTGTCACCTCCATATACGAGAAACATATCCTTAGTCCTTTTCAGGTATTTCAGGATGTTCTTGACCGCTGTCCAGTGATCCACTCCTGGATTACTTTGGTACCTCCCTGCTAAACTTATAGCAAGGCACACATCAGGTCTGGTACACAGCATTGCATACATGATAGAGCCTATGGCTGAAGCATAGGGAACATCTTTCATTTTCTCTCTATCTTCTGCAGTGGTCGGGCATTGAGTCTGACTAAACTTCACACCTTGTAACACAGGCAAGAACCCTTTCTTTGCTTGATCCATTTTGAACTTCTTCAAAATCTTGTCAAGGTATGTGCTTTGTGAAAGTCCAATTAAGCGTCTCGATCTATCTCTATAGATTTTTATGCCTAATATGTAAGCAGCTTCACCGAGGTCTTTCATTGAAAAACTCTTATTCAAGTATCCCTTTATGCTATCCAGAAATTCTATTTCCAATCAGTAATATGTCATCCACATATAATATCAGAAATGCTACAGAGCTCCCACTCACTTTCTTGTAAATACAGGCTTCTCCGAAAGTCTGTATAAAACCAAATGCTTTGATCACACTATCAAAGCGTTTATTCCAACTCCGAGAGGCTTGCACCAGTCCATAAATGGATCGCTGGAGTTTGCACACTTTGTTAGCTCCCTTTGGATCGACAAAACCTTCCGGTTGCATCATATACAACTCTTCTTCCAGAAATCCATTCAGGAATGCAATTTTGACATCCATCTGCCAAATTTCATAATCATAAAACGCGGCTATTGCTAACATGATTCGGACAGACTTAAGCATCGCTACGGGTGAGAAGGTCTCATCGTAGTCAACCCCTTGAACTTGTCGAAAACCTTCTGCGACAAGTCGAGCTTTGTAGACAGTAACATTACCATCAGCGTCAGTCTTCTTCTTGAAGATCCATTTATTCTCAATTGCTTGCCGATCATCGAGCAAGTCAACCAAAGTCCATACTTTGTTCTCATACATGGATCCCATCTCAGATTTCATGGCTTCAAGCCACTTTGCGGAATCTGGGCTCACCATGGCTTCTTCATAGTTCGTAGGTTCATCATGATCGAGTAGCATGATTTCCAGAACAGGATTACCGTACCACTCTGGTGCCGATCTCGCTCTGGTCGATCTACGAGGTTCAGTAGTATCTTGACCTGAAGTTTCATGATCAACATCATTAGCTTCCTCACTAATTGGTATAGATATCACAGAAACAGTTTTCTGTGATGTACTATTTTCCAATAAGAGAGCAGGTACAGTTACCTCGTCAAGTTCTACTTTCCTCCCACTCACTTCTTTCGAGAGAAACTCCTTCTCTAGAAAGGATCCATTCTTAGCAACGAATGTCTTGCCTTCGGATCTGTGATAGAAGGTGTACCCAACAGTCTCCTTTGGGTATCCTATGAAGACACATTTCTCCGATTTGGGTTCGAGCTTATCAGGTTGAAGCTTTTTCACATAAGCATCGCAGCCCCAAACTTTAAGAAACGACAACTTTGGTTTCTTGCCAAACCATAGTTCATAAGGCGTCGTCTCAACGGATTTTGATGGTGCCCTATTTAACGTGAATGCGGCCGTCTCTAAAGCATAACCCCAAAACGATAGCGGTAAATCAGTAAGAGACATCATAGATCGCACCATATCTAGTAAAGTACGATTACGACGTTCGGACACACCATTACGCTGTGGTGTTCCGGGTGGCGTGAGTTGCGAAACTATTCCACAATTTTTCAAATGTACACCAAACTCGTAACTCAAATATTCTCCTCCACGATCAGATCGTAGAAACTTTATTTTCTTGTTACGATGATTTTCCACTTCACTCTGAATTTTTTTGAACTTTTCAAATGTTTCAGACTTATGTTTCATTAAGTAGATATATCCATATCTGCTTAAGTCATCTGTGAAGGTGAGAAAATAACGATATCCGCCACGAGCCTCAATATTCATTGGACCACATACATCGGTATGTATGATTTCCAACAAAACTGTTGCTCTCTCCATAGTACCGGAGAACAGTGTTTTGGTCATCTTGCCCATGAGGCACGGTATGCAAGTACCAAGTGATTCATAATCAAGTGGTTCCAAAAGTCCATCAGTATGGAGTTTCTTCATGCGCTTTACACCGGTATGACCTAAACGACAGTGCCACAAATAAGTTGCACTTTCATTATCAACTCTGCATCTTTTGACTTTAACATTATGAATATGTGTATCACTACTGTCGAGATTCATCAAAAATAGACCACTCTTCAAAGGTGCATGACCATAAAAGATATTACTCATATAAATAGAACAACCATAATTCTCTGATTTAAATGAATAACCGTCTCGCATCAAACAAGATCCAGATATAATGTTCATGCTCAACGCTGGCACCAAATAACAATTATTTAGGTCTAATATTAATCCCAAAGGTAGATGTAGAGGTAGCGTGCCGACCGCGATCACATCGACTTTGGAACCGTTTCCCACGCGCATCATCACCTCGTCCTTTGCTAGTGTTCGCTTATTCCGTAGTCCCTGTTTCGAGTTGCAAATATTAGCAACAGAACCAGTATCAAATACCCAGGTGCTACTGCGAGCTCTAGTAAGGTACACATCAGTAACATGTATATCACATATACCTTTGTTCACCTTGCCATCCTTCTTATCCGCCAAATACTTGGGGCAGTTCCGCTTCCAGTGACCAGTCTGCTTGCAGTAGAAGCACTCAGTTTCAGGCTTAGGTCCAGACTTGGGTTTCTTCTCCTGAGCAGCAACTTGCTTGCCGTTCTTCTTGAAGTTCCCCTTCTTCTTCCCTTTGCCCTTTTTCTTGAAACTAGTGGTCTTGTTAACCATCAACACTTGATGCACCTTCTTGATTTCTACCTCCGCAGCTTTCAGCATCGCGAAGAGCTCGGGAATAGTCTTGTTCATCCCTTGCATATTATAGTTCATCACGAAACTCTTGTAGCTTGGTGGCAGTGATTGGAGAATTCTGTCAATGACGCAATCATCTGGAAGATTAACTCCCATCTGAATCAAGTGATTATTATACCCAGACATTTTGAGTATATGCTTACTGACAAAACTGTTCTCCTCCATCTTGCAGCTATAAACTTATTGGAGACTTCATATCTCTCAATCCGGGCATTTGCTTGAAATATTAACTTCAACTCCTGGAACATCTCATATGCTCCATGACGTTCAAAACGTCGTTGAAGTCCCGATTCTAAGCCGTAAAGTATGGCACACTGAACTATCGAGTAGTCATCAGCTTTGCTCTGCCAGACGTTCATAACATCTGGTGTTGCTCCAGCAGCAGGCCTGGCACCCAGCGGTGCTTTCAGAACGTAATTCTTCTGAGCAGCAATGAGGATAATCCTCAAATTACGGACCCAGTCCGTGTAATTGCTACCATCATCTTTCAACTTTGCTTTCTTAAGGAACGCATTAAAATTCAACGGAACAACAACACGAGCCATCTATCTACAATCAACATAAACAAGCAAGATACTATCAGGTACTAAGTTCATGATAAATTTAAGTTCAATTAATCATATTACTTAAGAACTCCCACTTAGAAAGACATCCGTCTAATCTTTTAAGTGATCACGTGATCCAAATCAACTAAACCATAACCGATCATCACGTGAAATGGAGTAGTTTTCAATGGTGAACATCACTATGTTGATCATATCTACTATATGATTCACGCTCGACCTTTCGGTCTCAGTGTTCCGAGGCCATATCTGCATATGCTAGGCTCGTCAAGTTTAACCTGAGTATTCTGCATGTGCAAAACTGGCTTGCACCCGTTGTAGATGGACGTAGAGCTTATCACACCCGATCATCACGTGGTGTCTGGGCACGACGAACTTTGGCAACGGTGCATACTCAGGGAGAACACTTCTTGATAATTTAGTGAGAGATCATCTTATAATGCTACCGTCAATCAAAGCAAGATAAGATGCATAAAAGGATAAACATCACATGCAATCAATATAAGTGATATGATATGGCCATCATCATCTTGTGCTTGTGATCTCCATCTTCGAAGCACCGTCATGATCACCATCGTCACCGGCGCGACACCTTGATCTCCATCGCAGCATCGTTGTCGTCTCGCCAATCTTATGCTTCCACGACTATCACTACCGCTTAGTAATAAAGTAAAGCATTACATCGCGATTTCATTGCATACAATAAAGCGACAACCATATGGCTCCTGCCAGTTGCCGATAACTCGGTTACAAAACATGATCATCTCATACAATAAAATTCAGCATCATGTCTTGACCATATCACATCACAACATGCCCTGCAAAAACAAGTTAGACGTTCTCTACTTTGTTGTTGCAAGTTTTACGTGGCTGCTACGGGCTTAAGTAAGAACCAATCTCACCTACGCATCAAAACCACAACGATAGTTTGTCAAATAGACTCCGTTTTAACCTTCGCAAGGACCGGGCGTAGCCACACTCGGTTCAGCTAAAATTGGAGAGACAGTCGCCCGCAAGCCATCTGTGTGCAAAGCACGTCGGGGGAACCGGTCTCGCGTAAGCGTGCGCGTAATGTTGGTCCGGGTCGTCTCGTCCAACAATACCGCCGAACCAAAGTATGACATGCTGGTAGGCAGTATGACTTATATCGCCCACAACTCACTTGTGTTCTACTCGTGCATATAACATCAACATAAATAACCTAGGCTCGAATGCCACTATTGGGTTTCGTAGTAATTTTAAAAAAAATTATACGCACACGCAAGATCATGTGATGCATAGCAACAAGAGGGGAGAGTGTTGTCTACGTACCCAACGCAGACCGACTGCGGAAGCGCTGACACAACGTAGAGGAAGTAGTCGTACGTCTTCACGATCCAACCGATCAAGCACCGAAACTACGGCACCTCCGAGTTCGAGCACACGTTCACCTCGATGACGATCCCTGGACTCCGATCCAGCAAAGTGTCGGGGAAGAGTTCCGTCAGCATGATGGCGTGGTGACGATCTTGATGTACTACAGCAGCAGGGCTTCGCCTAAACTCCGCTATAATATTATCGAGGACTATGGTGGCTGGGGGCACCGCACACGGCTAAGGAATAGATCACGTGGATCAACTTGTGTGTTCTAGGGTGCCTCTACCTCAGTATATAAAGGACCAAAGATGGGAGGCTGGCCGGCCACAAGGGGCGCGCCAGGAGAGTCCTACTCCCTCCGGGAGCA